>NC_079432.1:1798195-1863195 GCF_026213295.1 Gadus chalcogrammus
CCCTGATGACGTGCTCAGCGTTTAAAGAAGGGGTGTGTGGTTCCCCGGGCGGCCGCCAGAAGGCGCGGATGGACCGCAGAAGGAAGACGGGATAATGAATACCGCATGTGACAGAAAGTGGGCCACTTATTATCCTAACGCCAGTAAACACACATCAGCCAAATGGATTTAACTCATGCCTCCCTATTCTTATCCCTCACATAGAACATCTATAGCCTCTTTGTGACCGTAGCCTCTATTATCACCGGAACTAGACCAGAGGGGAGGCCTATTGTACTCATCCCAGTGGAGATTCATTAGTGTTTACACAACAAGTCAAACTGCTACAACCGGTGTGTGATGGAGCTCTTAAGTGTCTTTACGTAAACCTTAAAGCATGAAAAATGTCACTCGCTGACATTTCCGAATCTCCACCTGGATCTCGCTGGAATCAGCTCTGAGGTCCTGGGGTACGAGACCCACGAGGAGGTTGTGAACTTAATACCAAATCGATCCTCCAACAGATTCTTTCACAATGAGAGCTATAGTTATGATCTCAGAGGCCCTGGTCTGAGTCCTAAAGACAAGGGGTGTGTTGATCTTGGAGTATAGTGTGTGTGTGTGTGTGTGTGTGTGTGTGTGTGTGTGTGTGTGTGTGTGTGTGTGTGTGTGTGTGTGTGTGTGTGTGTGTGCGTGTGTAAGTGTGTGTATTAACTGATGTAAGTCGCTTTGGATAAAAGCGTATGCTTAATGTAGAACTGATTGAAATGTAGAAATGGTAATTTTCTAATAAATAGGTACAAAATTGTTTCAGGACCCTTTTGGCTTTAACTGTTCAGAGATTAATCTTAATATTCAAATAAACGTGACGTAGTTATCTAATCTCCCCAGTCCGTTGGGTTTCGGTGGAAAGCACCAGGAAACTCGTGGCCCGTTCACATCGCTGGGAAATATGTGGAAAACATTATCGAAACATGGGGCCAGAGTTGGATAACAGAGTTGCCCAGGTGGTGAGGTATTGAGTGACACGCATGAACATGGTGGAACATGAAAGTTTTGTGGCACTGCAATGTGCTTCTCATCTCATAAATAAAAGCAATAGGATAGTAGGTGATAAGCTACAAGGAAATAAAGGCGTTCAAACTTGAAACTGATCCTACTATTTCCTTTTAGTTCTGACTGTTTTTTATCGGATATAAAAAACCCTGCTGTGAATAACTTTTAGATCCGAACGCAGTGCACATGAACGGTCTCGGTCGGGATTCGGGAACACGCGTAAACGTGAGCATCATCACTTACTGTACGTCCACACACCGAAACTATATGGTCGCTCATAAAGTTTTGCTGCGAATATTTCTGTTCGCTTTGGTCTCTCAAGTCGCTCATGACGTACAATTCAAAAGTGCCTGCCGGTGTTCCCTGGGATCCACGCAGGCGAAGAGCGTCTACATTCCGATTGGCTGTCAGTGTTTTGCCGCTGAAACGCTTCATTGTAATTTGCATAAAGTTCAAAAGTTTTCAACTTTTTGGACGCTGTGGTCGCTCAACTTTGGCCGCTGGTAGCGTTGGTCGCTTTGGTCGCTTTGGTTGCTCTTGCCCATAGAAAGTGAATGACTTCCGGCGATTTGGTAGCTCAATTCGCTTCTGGTGTGGACGTACAGTTACGAGGCGTCTCGTTATTACCAGGACCATGAACGCGCATTTGAACCTTGTTCAGGTCCATGAATCATGATGGACCAATGAAGAAAAGAAAGACGGTCAGATCGGATGTCAAACTCGACACATGAAGCATCGTGATGTCAACAAATCATGAATGCGTGAAAGTTAGGAGACACTTGCCAAACCCAGGGGACGGGGTGGTGGAGGGCCGGACGTACGGTGGTGGTACTGTCTGCACACACGCACAAGGGCGCGCACGCCTTCGCAAATTCTTCACGAGATGTTGCGTCTTGGACAGATGAGACTTCTAAATGCAAAAGAGCACACAATAGTTTCACAGCTATTTCGACAGTATCACCCATCCATGCAAGGCATCGATGATCAATTCAATTCAATTCAATGACAATTTATTTGTATAGCCCTTAATCACCATTACAGTCTCAAAGTGCTTACCAGGCCAAATATTTATGACCCCCCCTTTACCCAAGCCCCCAAAAAGGGCAAGAAAAAAAAACTCCCTTGAATTAGCAAGGAAGAAATATTGAGAAGAAACGATCCAATCAGGGAAACGTTTAAAGCGATTTGATAAGATTTTTTTTATATTTGTATACACAGCAATACAAATGCATTACATTATGTATTATTATAAAACATTTTTTTCAGTAAAAACACTTCAGCGCACAGCGGTGGGGCATGTCGACAAGAACATGATGAACTTTGAAGAACAACATCCCCCCCCCCCCCCCCCCCCCCCCACCCAAGCGCATTTAGAGGAGGGCTTCAAACTCCAACTCGGATTTGAACTCTGGTCCCACTCTTCGGTAACCACTCTTCACCCGTCAGACGACACTCGGCTGTGAGATGGTCGCTCCGCGGGGGACCAGGAGGACTCTCCCGCTGCTCTGCCTCCTCGTGGTCTGCCTGGACCGGACTCTGGCCTGGGACCTAGTCCTGCTGCACACCAACGACGTCCACGCCCGGATGGAGCCGACGAGCAGCGAATCGGGGAAGTGCGCCCCCGCCAAGGCTCCATGCTTCGCCGGGGTAGCGCGGAGGTCCTGGCAGGTGAACGAAATCCGGAACCGCGAGAACAACGTTCTCCTGCTGGACGCCGGGGACCAGTTCCAGGGGAGCGTCTGGTTCAACTTCTACAAGGGCGCCGAGGCGGCTTTCTTCATGAACCGTCTGCGGTACGACGCGATGGTAGGCGCCACCACCTCCTCTACTTCGGAGCTCCTCCACCTCGGAGCTCCTCCACCTCGGTGGTTCTCTGTCAGAAGTGATCAGGAACCGCCGCCTATAACGCGTGTGTTACATGGCGAGGGATGCGTGAGAGATAGTCGGGATCGAGCGGGACAAGTCTGGAATTATTGTGTTGGAATAAACTTATTGGAGTCATTGTTGAATATTTAGTTGAAGGACCTCCTGTTTACCTTGGAAAGAGCGTTTTAATCCAACAGAGCCTGCAGCTCCGACGGAGACACGTGACCAGGAGAGGAACCCGTTTTCCTCAGCGCACGGAGAGGAAAACGGTGTAAACAGTTAGAATTTCTGCGGGCCAACCTATAATTAGACTGAATATACACCAGAGTCTGGTTCACCAACCTACATCAGGTCTGGGAAGAGTAGACTGAAGGCAGCGACCTAAACCAGACACAAAGACAAACATAGTGTTGTTGAATTGAGTTTCATTGGGTTTCAAATAAATTGCCCCCCCTTATACGTATATTTCCAACTGTATTCGGTTTTTCGGGGATTAAAGTAGAACGTCGGTTCTTTACGGGGAAATGGAGCCCGCCGCCTCCCCAAACACAACCTGGACTGACGTTCCTCCTCTGCCTGCTCCTCCGAGGCTCCAGCTGACCGTCCGTCCCTCCGTCCGCAGGCGCTGGGGAACCACGAGTTTGACAACGGCGTGGAGGGTCTGGTGAAGCCCTTTCTGGAGGACGTGCGGTTCCCCGTGCTCAGCGCCAACCTAAACGCCATCTTGGCGCCGAAGCTAGACGGCCGCTTTGAGCCCTACAAGATCCTGAAGGTGGACGGGCAGAAGGTGGGCATCGTGGGCTACACCTCCCAGGAGACCCCCTCCCTCTCCCAGCCAGGTAACCTCCCCCTCCTCAACCCCCCTCCCCCCTCCTGATGCTCCATTGGGTCCATTGGTTGGTGGTCTCTCCAGTCACCTGGGTCCTGGACCCACTGCGGGTGTGTGTCTGTCTGTCCGTTAACATTCTGCTCACCAGTCTCTACTCCTGTTCACCAGTCTCTCCTTCTGTCTCTCCTTCTGTCTCTCCTTCTGTCTCCTTCTGTCTCTCCTCCTGTCTCCTTCTGTCTCTCCTTCTCTCTCGCCTTCTGTCTCTCCTCCTGTCTCTCCTCCTGTTCACCAGTTTCTCCTTCTGTCTCTCCTTCTGTCCACCTGTCTCTCCTTCTCCCTCTCCTCCTGTCTCTCCTTCTGTCTCTCCTTCTCCCTCTCCTCCTGTCTCTCCTCCTGTTCACCAGTCTCTCCTCCTGTCTCTCCTCCTGTTCACCAGTCTCTCCTCCTGTCTCTCCTCCTGTTCACCAGTCCCTCCTTCTGTCTCTCCTTCTGTTCGTCTGTATCTCCTCTATCGTTAGTCTCTCCTTCTGAAGTAACAAACACTTGACTACATTCCAGTCAGTGAAGTCCGCCGGTGGTGGGACTCCATTACCCAGAATGCTCTGCTCTCCCTCAGGACCCAACCTGGTGTTCGGGGAGGAGGTGGCCGCGGTCCAGCTGCAGGTAGACAAGCTGCTGACCCTGGGGGTCAACAAGATCATCGCCCTGGGTCACTCGGGCTTCACCAAAGACCAGGAGATCGCCAGGAAGGTCCGCGGGTTGGACGTGGTGATCGGGGGACACACAAACACCTTCCTGTACACAGGTACACACACATAGCTACACAACACCTTCATGTAACCACACAAACACCTTCCTGTACACAGGTACACACACATAGCTACACAACACCTTCATATAAACACACAACACCTTCCTGTACACAGGTACACACACATAGCTACACAACACCTTCATGTAACCACACAACACCTTCCTGTACACAGGTACACAAACTTAACTACACTAACACCTTCCTGTATACAGATCATTTATACACAACAAAGGACACACACAGAGAAGCACACGCGTACACAACATGGTCCCAGGACTCTGAGTGATTGTCCGCCGGTCAGAAGATGTCCACTGAGGTCCCCACTGACCGTTATCTAACCCGTGGCATCAGGGGATCTGTTTAGTGTGTCCTTCAGTCCTTGCCGTTGTGTATGCGAACCGGCCCCTAGTACTTTAGGCGCGCTCTCTCTCTCGGTGTCGTTCTGAGCTCAAGAGCCAAGAACAGCAGAGCGCCCACCGGTACCGAAAGCTACTCTTCAAGAAACGCCAGAAACGGGAGTTTCCCTTTGACCGGCCAACACCAACATGTTATTCAAAGCTCTTATCGAGAGACTTCCGCAGAGAGCAGACACACAAAGGCCTGTGTCAACACCCCCCCCCCCCGCCCCAGCTCTCAGACGTTAATCTGCGTCTCCACAGGGCCCCCCCCGTCCACTGAGGTCCCGGCGGGGGACTATCCCTTCCTGGTGCAGTCCGACCACGGCGGGACCGTCCCGGTGGTGCAGGCCTACGCCTTCGGGAAGTACCTGGGCTACCTGAAGCTGACCTTCGACCAGGAGGGGAATGTGAAGGAGGCCAAAGGGAACCCCATCCTACTGGACAGCAACGTTCCTGAAGGTAGGGCTGCACGCACACACACACACACACACACACACACACACACACACACACACACACACACACACACACACACACACACACACACACACACACACACACACACACACACACACACACCGCGCTCTGAGGGTAGGCCCGCACACAGCACACAGTCACCCAGTCTTACTGTTCCTCTCAAAGTGCACCAGGTTGACGCATTCGAGGTTAAAAGGGACCAAATTCTTTCCTGTTGACTCTGTCCTGTCAGTGCGGCTCTCCTGAAAAAAATAGTGAATACCGCTGGGTTAGGGTTAGGGTTAGGGTTAGAGGGTTAGGGTTAGAGGGTTAGGAGCAGAAGGGCGAGTAGCGCAGGGCCGCTGTAACCAGCGGGTCTCTGACCGCGCCCACCAGGGAGGGAGCAGCCCGGAGAGAACAACCGTTGAACTAAATGTCATCTGTTAGAAAAGACACACAGTTAGCTAACGCTAGCTGAGCTAACGGGGTCTGAGCTGAGCCTAAGGGGGTCATCCTGGTCTAAGGGGGTCATGCTGGTCTAAGGGGGTCATCCTGGTCTAAGGGGGTCTGCTGGTCTAACGGGGTCTGGGTGGGGTCATCCTGGTCTAAGGGGGTCATTCTGGTCTAACGGGGTCTGGGTGGGGTCATGCTGGTCTAAGGGGGTCATGCTGGTCTTAGGGGGTCATTCTGGTCTAAGGGGGTCATCCTGGTCTAAGAGGGTCATCCTGGTCTAAGGGGGTCTGGCTGGTCCAAGGGGGTCTGGGTGGGGTCATGCTGGTCTAAGGGGGTCATCCTGGTCTTAAGGTACGGCCACACCAACCGCGTTACTCGCGTTAGGGGCGTTGAAAATCTGCATTTTTGCATAGGGAACCATTGGTCTAGGCGCGTTACACGTGTTGAAGCGTTGCGTTAGGGGCGTTAGACGCGGCCGTTGCACGTAATTACGCACGTAAACGCAGTAACGCGCCCAACGCACCAACGCCAGGAATTCAAAAAATTGAACTTTCAACGCTCCAACGCGTGACGCTTAGCCAATCAGCGTGGAGCTTGACCCGACGTCACTGGCAGAGAGTAGTGACGCTTGCACAGAAGCATACGGCCGACATCTTTCTTTATTCTGGGTGGAAATAGTAACATAGTTACGCCATTAAATGCGTTTATGGAAACATTTTTAGCGAGAAATGTGCATTTTACTTTCATAATGTTCGCTCGGTGAATGTGAAGGATGTTTGGTTTGATAGTTATGACGAAGAGGGAACGCTCCGTTCACTTGCATGGACATGGACTCATTTGGCTGCGTTGGCGTGTTGACGCGTTGGAAGCGTTGAACCATCACACAATGATCAAGCGTCAGGTTAGGCGCGTTACTCGCGTTATCCAACGCGAGTAACGCGGTTGGTGTGGCCGTACCATAAGGGGGTCTGCTGGTCTAAGGGGGTCATGCTGGTCTAAGGGGGTCATGCTGGTCTAAGGGGGTCATGCTGGTCTAAGGGGGTCTAAGGGGGTCATGCTGGTCTAAGGGGGTCATGCTGGTCTAAGGGGGTCATGCTGGTCTAAGGGGGTCTAAGGGGGTCATCCTGGTCTAAGGGGGTCTAAGGGGGTCATGCTGGTCTAAGGGGGTCATGCTGGTCTAAGGGGGTCTAAGGGGGTCATGCTGGTCTAAGGGGGTCATGCTGGTCTAAGGGGGTCTGCTGGTCTTCCAGATGCGTCGGTGGCGGCCGAGGTGGCGACCTGGAGGCAGAACCTGACCGTGTACTCGTCCAAGACGGTGGGGAAGACGCTGGTGTTCCTGAACGGGACCTTCGAGGAATGCCGCTTCCGGGAGTGCAACCTGGGGAACCTCATCTGTGACGCCATGGTGAGACTCCGCCCTCTGGGGATGACTCCGCCCCCTAGTGAGACTCCGCCCACTGGGGACTGGCGGAGGGTCGCCATGGTGAGACTCCCCCCTTTGGGGACGACTCCAGCCACTTGGGACGCAGGGCCTTACCATTGGTTCTTCCTAAGCTGTTTGAACATCTGTCCACTAGTGACATCACTAGTGGAGTGACCAATCAGGGGTATGATGGACCGGTCACGGCCAATCAACCTCAAGCAGCAACCGAACAGGGGCCCTCAAAGCGTGCCTGGGACGTTGGGGTTGAGACAGACGTTATGGGGGACTCTAGTCCAGGGCGGGGGTCCTCTGACGTTAGGGGGGACTCTAGTCCAGGGCGGGGGTCCTCTGACGTTACGGGGGACTCTAGTCCAGGGACCGGGGTCCTCTGACGTTAGGGGGGACTCTAGTCCAGGGCGGGGGTCCTCTGACGTTAGGGGGGACTCTAGTCCAGGGCGGGGGTCCTCTGACGTTAGGGGGGACTCTAGTCCAGGGCGGGGGTCCTCTGACGTTAGGGGGGACTCTAGTCCAGGGCGGGGGTCCTCTGACGTTAGGGGGGACTCTAGTCCGTGTCTCAGCATGCTCTGCCATCAGGACAATCATTAGCATGTGTTAGGATTCCGATCCAGCAGCTAACTCAGGATAATCATTAGCATGTGTTAGCTTGCCGATCCAGCAGCTAACTCAGGATAATCATTAGCATGTGTTAGGATTCCGATCCAGCAGCTATGTTGAACCCATTCGCTAGGGGCTAGCGTGTGTTAACGTTGCCAACGGGCGCACATTCACTGCGTGTGGGTTGGCCCGTTAGCTGGGGGCTAGCGCGTGCTAACGCTAGCCTGCGGTTGGGTTCCAGATCCACAACAACATCAAGTACGCAGACGAGCTCCAGTGGAACCATGTGGCGGCCTGCATCCTGAACGGGGGGTCGGTGAGGACCTCCATCGACGAGAGGAGCGCCGACGGTGAGAGCGGGGGTTGGGGGAGAGGGAGGGGGGGGAGGAGAGGGAGGGGGGGGGGAGGAGGGGAAGAGGGAGGGGGGGAGGGAGGGGGGGAGGAGGGGGAGAGGGAGGGAGGGGGGGAGGAGGGGGAGAGGGAGGGGGGGGGAGGAGGGGGGGAGGGAGGGGGGAGGAGGGGAAGAGGGAGGGGGGAGGGAGGGGTCGGTGCGGACCTCCATCAACGAGAGGAGCGCCGACGGTGAGGAAGGGGGGGAGAGAGGGAGGGAGGGGGAGACACAAGGGGGAGAGTGGGAGGGAGGGGGGAGACACAAGGTGAGGGAGGGGGGAGACACAAGGGGGAGGGAGGGGGGAGACACAAGGGGGAGGGAGGGGGGAGACGCGCGGGAGAGAGGGAGGGAGGGGGAGACACAAGGGGAGGGAGGGGGAGACGCGTGAGAGGGAGGGAGGGGGGAGACACAAGGGGAGGGAGGGGGGAGACGCGCGGGAGAGAGGGAGGGAGGGGGAGACACAAGGGGAGGGAGGGGGGAGACGCGCGGGGAGAGAGGGAGGGACGGGGGAGGGAGACCTCGGGGGGGTTGTAAGTGGGCCGAGGGGGGAAAAGAGAGAGACAGTAAGGGGGAGAGTGAGACGGGGGAGAGAGAGGGAGGGAGTGATCTAGAGACGGGAGAGAGGGACGACCTTGTAAGGAAACAGTGAGGCTGGAGTCGTGGCAACCATGTCTTCAGACGTTAGGATTGTTCATGGGAAGGTCGACCGCTGAGTCAGTGAGGAGACGATGGGATACTGCGGCCACATCCGCCTCAACATCCCGCACATCGAACCTCGGGAACGGAAAGAAAGTAAAGACGTGGGAATAGATAACAAGTAAGAGATTGCGTCACCACCATCCAATAAAATCCCATAAAACCAAACCGTACAAAGCCCAAATCATTACAGACACAGCGCCTCTCAAAACCCGCCTCCAAAGACGACCTCTAGGCCTGTCCTCAGATCAGATCAGATGAACACAGGAGTGCTCAGATGGCTGTCGCTGTCTACATGAACTGATGAGAGCGGTCAGTCTCACCTGAGGTTCTGCTCCCTCTGCTGACCTCACTCCTCAAGCATCTGAACAGGAGGGAGGGAGGGAGGGGAGAGAGGGAGAGGGAGGGAGAGATGGAGAGAGAGAGAGAGGGAGAGAGAGAGAGAGGGAGGGAGCGAGAGAGAGAGAGGGAGGGAGGGAGGGAGAGAGGGAGAGAGAGAGAGAGAGAGGGAGGGAGAGAGAGAGGGAGGGAGAGAGGGAGGGAGGGAGGGAGAGAGGAGAGAGAGAGAGAGGGAGGGAGAGATGGAGAGAGGGAGAGAGGGAGAGAGAGAGAGAGGGAGGGAGAGAGGGAGAGAGAGAGAGAGGGAGGGAGGGAGGGAGAGATGGAGAGAGAGAGAGAGGGAGGGAGAGAGAGAGGGAGGGAGAGAGGGAGGGAGAGAGAGAGGGAGGGAGAGAGGGAGGGAGCGAGGGAGGGAGAGAGGGAGGGAGCGAGGGCATATCTGCCGGGAAATCTTTCCATAAGCAGGATAGGAGCAATACGATATGACAAGATTAGACATCTAACACTTGTCCAAGAGATACTAGAGGAGGGCACCTTTCCACCATCACACCATAGAACGTTGTAGCTGGTGTGTAGCTGGTGTGTAGCTGGTGTGTAGCTGGTGTGTAGCTGGTGTGTAGCTGGTGTCAGGACCGGTACTGCCGGGCAGCAGGAAGTGTAACAACAAGGCTTTTATCGTCCCCATCCCGCAGTGACCCGTGTCCGGGTGAAGCCTCAAATTTCAAAGAGGTTTTTTCCTCTTAATCTAAAACACGAAATTAATTTCAGGCGGAAATGAAGTCTTCCACTTAGGCTGTGTTCTAGCTTTGTTCACTCTTACCACCTTTGACCTTTGACCCGGGTCTACCGCTGTGTCCCTGGTGCAGGGGACATCACGTTGGAGGACCCGGTCAGGGTGCGACCTTTGACCCTGTGCTCTGTGCAGGGGACATCACGGGGGAGGACCCGGTCAGGGTGCGACCTTTGACCTTTGACCCTGTGCTCTGTGCAGGGGACATCACGGTGGAGGACGACCTTTGACCTTTGACCCTGTGCTCTGTGCAGGGGACATCACGGTGGAGGACCTGCTTGCGGTGATGCCGTTCGGCGGGACCTTTGACCTGGTGCAGCTGAGCGGCGCCACGCTCCTCAGCGCCTTCGAGCACGCCGTGCGGCGCTATGGACTGTCCACCGGGGAGTTCCTGCAGGTGTCCGGTGAGCCCTCCGCCCTCCGGGACATCCCATAATAACGGCAGCTCTGTACAGTACAGTACAGGACGTGTGACGCGCCGACGTCCTACGCAGTTTAATTGTCATTGTAGCACACGACGAAACACCGTTTGGCACTCTCTAGGCCAACACAACGTCGACACAATGCAGCAGGTCGGAGGTCAGAGGTCAGAGGTAACCCCGCCCCCCCTCTCCCCAGGGATCCGGGTGGTGTACGACCTGTCCCGCCCCCCCGGCGCGCGCGTCCGCAGCCTGCGGGTGCTCTGCACCGAGTGCCGGGTGCCGCGCTACGAGCCGGTGGACCGGGGGGCGCTGTACAGGGTGGTGCTGCCCTCCTACCTGGTCGCCGGGGGCGACGGCTTCTCCATGATCCGAGACCAGAACGTCAAGCACGACTCGGGTGAGTGGCCGAGACGCCGGGGCGTTGCCGTGGGTTACACCTCCTGTTCTCTGGGGATCTTCCTTTTGGCCCGTAAACCTCCGCCTGACTTTGTGGAGCCCGCCTTTCAAAGCGTCGGCCTCCAAAAAGTCCCCACGAATGATGACCACTTCCTGTGCCTCTTTAGTCCTTCCTGTCTGCTCTGCAGTGGGTGCGGTCACAGAGCTGATGCAGATATGTCACGGTTTCGTTACAGAGATATTCTACCGAACAGAAACGCATTCACTCGAGCTTGCCTGCCTTCAGAAGATGTCGATATGAAGGCCGATATGTGCGGCTATTCTCATACACTGTACTGACTTTGAGACTAGGAAAGTTCCAGCTTGCTGGGATGCGCGTGGCGAACTCCTTGCTAGAATGCTGTCCAAAGTGGCTGTTCTCTTTGGGGAACGTGAGAAAAGGAAGAAAAACCGCTGATGTCAGAGAGGAAGCCACGCTCAATTCCTCAATTACAAGGGTAATTGAGGACACGGCCTGTTGCGTAACCAAATTCAGTCGGTGTGCGTGACGGTGTATGAAGTGGGCATTGGGATAAATGTCCTGAACCTTCCTCCACCTGTTGCTCCTCGCATCACACTCGCTCCATCATATGTTTGTGCCATCATCAGCCTCTCTCTGTCCACCTCATCCTCCGCTGAACAAACGACACCCAATTGTTGCAGAAGTACATTAGAGATGGCCTCTGCGGTCGTGCCTCCATTGATTTGTTTGAAACAAAAAGACCTGTGCTTCGCCTATGTAACGAAACACAACAACGAATTGGCAATGGGTTGAAACAACGTCGTTCCGTCGGCCTGCACTGCAAGGAATTCTGTGTTTTTCAGATCCTGTATAATGCGACTCTCATTCTGAGTGAGGTTGGACGTACCTTTGAACACCGTGGCCTTCTCCAGACGTTCTCTTAGTGCGCTATCCAATGATGCTACTAAACCCACAAAGCCCAGGAAGACACCAGGTCTATCTGATGATTCACTCGTTATCTCCTCTTGAGCGCCAGTTCGAATGCTCCACAGAGTTGTACACAGTCAATGAACTTGGACAGAAAGTGTCGGTTGTTGTCGACCTCCTTACTGTGATTCCTCACACTGACATGATAGCCCTCGTCCAGCTGCGCAGCAATATTAACTTTCCAAAAAGTGCTTCACATCACTCACACCCGTCATCCATACATCCCCTTGTCCCCTTATCCTGTGCACACACTTGCTTGGAAAAGTAGACATCGGAAACAAAAAACTGTGTTTCTCATTGAGCAACCACATTTTTTCTTCTCATAGACATGCCAGTTCTGTTGTACGTTTTCCCCCATCCTTCATTTGTTGGATAATGTTAATATCCGGTCTGTTCGGGCCAAGTTGTTGGATGGCTAATTAATCTTCTGATTTTAACCTCTCAGATGGTAATAACTACTACTAACTACTGTGAGCTGGTGCTCCATCATGTGTCCATAAAGACCAACATAAGGGGAAGAGAGAGAGAGGAGACAGTAAACACCCTGTGTTGGAAAGGCTCGACGCACAACTGTAGTAGAGTTGAATCAACAATCTGCTATTTAAAGTGGACTGGGCCCTCAGATGACTCCAGCTGTTCCTTCCTGTCTGAACTGCTAACGAGTTAACGAGCCGCCAACCCCTCAGATTCAAACCATCTCTTTTCTTCATCAACAATCACCCTGTAATGTTTAACACCAGAATACAAATCTTTAAATACATGTTAAAAAATGTAACACCACAAGATATGGGTACTGGCCCTTTAATTGTTTACCCTGCGTTACTACGGCGACTCAGCGTTCCAACTCACCATCAATGGAGGGTTTGGACCAGGGATGGAAATTCACTTTTTTGCCCACCAGCCACTGTGGCAGGTAGATTTCAAAAACTACCAGTCACTCATCTTTTTTACCAGCCATGTTTAAAATAAAAGCCATGTTTAAAAAAAGTATAAAAGCCTTTTTATACGCTATTTTTTTTTTTAATAAATGCGTAAATTTTGAACAATATAATAGTAACAATAGATAAGAAAAGTGTTTTTCATACACATTTTTTTCCATCAGAAGTGATTTTTACTGTAAGTAGGTTCTGCCAAGGAACTGAGTTGAAAACGTTACACTCTTACCGATAAACAATACACAGGTATCTGCCATGTTAAGTCCTGTTTATTTCAAAGGTGTTATGAAGTTTTGGGATAATTCATCTATACAAAGTATTTTCAATAAAAAACGAATTGACATATTAACAATAAAACAACATGCATGGCTACACCATCATAAGTCAATTTTTTTTTATATTTACATGTGACTAAATACAAATTTGTCCACAGACATGGTAACTAACGTATGACACTTTCTTTCTGTTCAATAGTCTAGATATAAATTTATCAATCAACTGTATGAGAAATTTGTTAATGTTTGTCCCTATAAAACAATAATGGTAAAAAAGTAAATACAAACACGACGGTAACTGAGTAAGTCAAACCGTCCAATCTGAAGGCTCTACTTAAACACTCCCCCTACTCACTTCCACCAATGCAAAGCGAACAGAACTGAGTAGGGGAGGTCGTAGCCTAACTAGTTTGTAAACGACCCAGAGAAACGCAACGCAAATTCAATGTGAACATGTATGAGGCTTTAATAAAATCCCGGACGATTTTGAAATTCCGCAAAACATTGTCTCAAAAAGAGGGCATGTCCGGGCAAAAGAGGACGTATGGTTAGGCCTACCCTACATACGCGAAACACATTTGATTCCTACCTGTAACACTGTTAAATAGCGGCCCAAATTGGTTGGCGCTATCCTGGTAATTTCTCTGCGTGAGAAATACAAAGTGTGGCGTGTGAGCGTGTGCATGGCGTGTGCAAGCCCCAGGGATCTCCCACTTCCGTCTTCCATGAAAGAGAACCAAACTAATTCACACAATAGCGTTTGTGCAAATCTAGCATTAAAGGTTAATTTAAGGAAGTTCTCTCCAGTCACGCTAGAGAGAACTGAGAAATCTGAAATGCTGACTAAATGTTCAGAATTCTGGCTCTGCAATTTATTGCGCGCTTCCATACCGCTCTAGATTCCCACACCCCCACAAAGATTTTTTCCTGTAGAAATCTATGGTGGAAAACGATACGCCCTCTTAACCACAAAATGTCTGAGTCACTTCTAGGGAAGTAAATCTGTGCCATCAGATTTTGAAAATAAAAAGCCATTGGACTCTAAGCACTGAATATTTATGCATTGAAATAACGTATTTGGATTTGAATGGAACTCCTATTCAGCTTTATTTTTCAATGTTAAAAATTCAAAATCAAAGATTCAACGTCAAAAACTCAAAAACAACTTGGGACGTTGATTACGTTGAAATTCAAATCCAGATACCTTATTTCAATGCATAAATATTCAGTGCTTAGAATTCAATTGCTTTTTATTTTCAAAATCCGATGCCACAGATTTACTTCCATACACTTCTCTTCCGTCATGCTTAACTGATCATACCTCCCTCTCGTTTGTTACACAAATCTTACCATGGACACTTCCCGAACCCCTCTCAAATTTCAGCCAGCCAGACAATTCACGTCACAGTCACGTCTGTTCATTTATGAATGGAATTCTGAACGTGTCCTGCCTCCGAAATAGCCTGGCAATAGCCTGGCAATAGCCATGCTGCCTTGCGCGCAATTTCATTTCGCGCTGCGAGGCAGCCTGGATTCCATGGATCCGATTTTCGCCTGAGATGGGGAACCAATCACCGAACGGGGAGGGACGGCAAGACGATGACAACGTCTGTGCGACACACCCATCGTCTTCGTCCGAATTGCGTGTGTCTCACGCCGAATGCGTGAGACTGGAGAGCTGTTAGTGACCGGTACATTATCCCGGATGTTGACAGTCGCAGATCAGCAAGAGAGGCGTAGAAGCAGAAGGGGGCCGGATGTTGACAGTAAAAGTTTTGGAACTGTGCAGCGGCGTATGACGAATGTATTGAATATGCAAATTTGTTTGGACCTGACTTGAAAGTATTACCCGACACAGTGGCGGGTGAAGTGACACGATTCACCCGCCACCATACAAATCCACCCGCAAATGGCGTGTGGCGGGTGTTCATTTCCATCCCTGGTTTGGACGCTATGAAGCCTATTAAGCGTTTCACAGTCCCTGGGGGAGCCTCTACGGCCCCCCTGCAGTGTTGCCAGATTGGGCCACATTTCCAGCCCAATCTGGCAACACGTGCTGCTTCTCTGGGGTCCAGCTGTCCCACTGCGTTACAGCAGAACCTCTGATCCAGCAGCAGCTGTTGCCAGATTGGGCGGCTAATCCGGCCCAATCTGGCAACGCTGCCCCCCCTGTCGGGCCCTGACCCGGTCTGTGACCCCTCTGTGGTTCTGCCCTCCAGGGGACTTGGACATCTCGGTGCTGGTCAACTACATCAGCGTGCGGCAGAAGGTCCACCCCAGCCTGGAGGACCGGATCTCCTTCTACAAGAGCTCTGGGGGCCGGGTCCCGGGGCCCGCCACACCGCTGCTGGTCACCCTGCTGGGCCTGGTCTGGGCCCTCTACGGGGGTCTCTAGGGGCCCGCCTGGGCTGGGCCCTCTAGGGCCTTAGGGGCCGCTGGTCTGGGCCCTCTACGGGGGTCTCTAGGGGCCGCAGGTCTGGGCCCTCCACTGGTGACCTGGTTTGCCCACAGTCCCTCTCTTTTTTGTACAAGGCGTGATGACTTTTGGAGCAGCTCTTTGGTTCTTTTAGCCACCACCACTCCGGGTGGGACCAACATGCTTTTAAAGGTTTTTAAAGTATTATTACATTTTATTTCCTACAGGATTGCACGACTACACAAAGTCATTAAGACACAGACAGAGGAGCTAGCAGTTAGCTAGAGGAGCTAGCACTTTGACCTAGTCAATCTAAAAAAAAATTATATATATATATATATATATATTAGAATCAGATTTTAATAAATGATTTAATCTAATACATATGAAGTCAACAGAGGCGAAACAAAATTGAGTTTGGCCTCTGAGAAGGAAGGATTGGATACAGCGTTTACACCCGGTGAGAAGGGTCTGCTTATCCATCACCCAAGACCAGGACCGGGACCGGGATCAGGACCAGGACCGGGATCAGGACCTGGACCTGGGATCAGGACCTGGACCTGGGATCAGGACCTGGACCTGGGTCAGGACCTGGGATCAGGACCTGGACCGAGATCAGGACCTGGACCTGGGTCAGGACCTGGACCGGGATCAGGACCTGGACCGAGATCAGGACCTGGAACTGGGTCAGGACCTGGACCGGGATCAGGACCTGGACCTGGATCAGGACCTGGACCGGGATCAGGACCAGGACTGGGATCAGGACCTGGACCTGGACCTAGATCAGGATCAGGCACATTGCCAGGCCACGACTGTATTCAAAACCAGCTGACAGACCGGGTCTCATTCAGGGTCCATGACCGGCTCCACATCAAGTAGCTCACTGGTCAGCATTGTAGTTGTTTTGTTACCCGGTATAAAGTGACACCTCGTTGGACAGGTTTCAGAGGAACTGAGTGAGGTCTGAGTGAGACCAGAACCTCTGGTCGGAGTTAGACCAGAGGCTCTGGTCGGAGTTAGACCAGAGGCTCTGGTCTGAGTTAGTTCAGAGGCTCTGGTCTGAGTTAGTTCAGAGGCTCTGGTCTGAGTTAGTTCAGAGGCTCTGGTCTGAGTTAGTTCAGAGGCTCTGGTCTGAGTTAGTTCAGAGGTTCTGGTCTGAGTAAGTTCAGAGGTTCTGGTCTGAGTTAGTTCAGAGGCTCTGGTCTGAGTTGGACCAGAGGTTCTGGTCTGATTGGACCGAGACCAGACTGCACTGAGAACATTCAGTAGCAGAAAGGGAATAATAAATCTTTGGTGGACATCTGCTCACCAAAGATTTTCAGTTTTTTTCCTTTTTTTAAGTTAGTTTTGTGTTTTGTATGAAGCTGGTTGTAATTACATTTTTATTTGTTGTCCGTTTTGAAATGTAAAGAAATAATTTGAGAGTAAAGAAATATTTTCTAGCCCTTTATCACCTCTTAATTAATTATGGTCCAATTAACTAATTGGACCATAATTCCGACTTGACGACCGTCTTAACGTTGTCTTCAGGGTCTAATTAGTTAAAGACGCTGAAGAAAAAGTGAAGACGTGCCTTAGGCTGAACGGTTTCCAGCCGTAGACGAATCTGCCATGATTTCCCAGAACTGATAATAAACATCTGCCATGTACACAATGTGTGTGTGAGTGTGCGTGTACATAAATCATCTGCTGTCAGTCGCTCAAGTGTCTGCAAAGCTGCTCTACGGCCCCCTCCTCCCCCTCCTTCCTCCTCCTCCTCCTCCTCCCCCTCCTTCCTCCTCCTCCTCCTTCCTCCCCCCCCCCCTCCTCCTCCTCCTTCCTCCTCCTCCTCCTCCTCTTCCTCCTCCTCTCTCTCCTCCTGCTCCTCCTCCTCCCCCCCTCCTCCTCCTCCTCCCCCCCTCCTCCTCCTCATCCCCCTCCTCCTCCTGCTCCCCCCCCTCCTCCTCCTGTTCCCCCTCCTTCTCCTCCTCCCCCTCCTCCTCATCCCCCTCCTCCTCCTCCTCCTTCCTCCTCCTGTTCCCCCTCCTCCTCCTCCTCCACCTCCTCCTCCACCTCCTCCCCCTCCTCCTCCTCCACCTCCTCCTCCTCATCCCCCTCCTCCACCTCCTCCTGCACCTCCTCCTCATCCCCCTCCTCCTCTTCCTGGGTGGCCTCCGGTCGTGGGAGAGTCCTGACCTCTGACCCCAGGATGCGGACCAGAAGTCAGCGACCGGTCGACGGGCACGTCCCGGGCCACGCGCCACGCCCCCCCCCCCCCCCCCCCCACTGTGCACACTTACGTGTTGCGTCACAGTTCCAGACGTTCCCATACCATTTTTTTCCTTCCCGATACCAATGCCTATTCCTGAACTTGAGTATCGGCCGATACAGAGTATAAACGGATACAGCATTTAGCATTGTAACTACTAACAGCACTTGTTCTTATTGAAGGGTTCTCTTAGGATGACAGCAATGTAATGTCGGCCTGTGTAGTAAATGAGTCACGTGATGGTATTGGATCAGCGCATAGACTTGCGTCCTCGCCGATACCCGGTAATGCAGTTTAGGCCGTATCTGAGGATACTGGTATCGGTATCGGAACAACTCTAGTAACATTGCTGCTGGCTCCCAGACCTCCTCTGTAGTGGCCTCCTAGCCCCCCCATTCTGCCGACGTTTTGAATTCGCCCTGCAAAAGTGTCTGGAGAAGATCAATACATTTCTGTCTGTTTCCGATACACTCTTGCTGGAGCCAATCACCTAGTTGGCTTTTCCCCCTGGCGCGCTATTGGCTGGTTTAACACCATGACGACAGGGGAGCGCCAACCCAGCGTTGACTCCACCCAGGACGTAGCGGGCTGCTCTGGTCCTCCACCTTGACGCTGTGCTCAGTCCGGACCCGGCCACACCCACCTCTCGGAGCGCGTCCAATCAGATCACGGATCTGTTTCCCGTTCTAAAAGGGTTTCTAAACCCAGTGACGGGTTGGACGGGTCGGCCTCCATGCCGCGGGTTTGATTCCCGACCGGACACTTATTGTGCGGCCTGAGACCGCGTCAACAGGACGTGAATCACTGAATGTTCCAGAGGGTTTTCTCCAGAAGGTCTGAGGACCTCGTAGGAGACGGGGGGGGGACGGGGGGGGGGAACAATGCGGCTCTGTGTGGCAGAACCGTCGGTTCCTCTTCCGCTCAGGAATAACAAGTAAGGCCTCAGAGGAGAGCAGCGCAACACCAGGACACCAACACACTACCACACCAACACACTAGCATACACACACACACACACCAACACACTAGCATACACACACACCAACACACTACCACACCAACACACTAGCATACACACACACACACACCAACACACTACCATACACACACACTACCACACCAACACACTACCACACCAACACACTAGCATACACACACACACACACACACCAACACACTACCATACACACACACACACCAACACACTACCACACCAACACACTAGCATACACACACCAACACACTACCATACACACACACACTACCACACCAACACACTAGCATACACAAACACACACACACCAACACACTACCACACCAACACACTAGCATACACACACACACACACCAACACACTACCATACACACACACACTACCAACACACTACCACACCAACACACTAGCATACACAAACACACTACCATACACACACGCCAACACACTACCATACACACACACACACACACCAACACACTACCATACACACTACCACACACACACACACCAACACTACAATACACACACTTCTATTCACACATATGCACACACACACAACTAACACTTGGCACTTTCTCACTCATACTGCCATACAAAGACACATTTTCTCGGTCACGCTCTCACTCACACACACACACACACACACACACACACACACACACACACAGCGCTTCGTGCCGTACGGTCGGCCTCTCTGAACGGAGAGGCTGGAACGGATCATCATGATGTGACAGTTGCTATGAGGCTGTTGTTAAGTTGTTGCTTGGCAACAGATTAACTATCTGGACCTGCTAAAGCGAAGCTGGCAGCCCGTGAAGGACGTGACAGAATAACATCAGAGCAAATATTAAAAGAATCGTAGAGCATGACACAGCCAGGTTGGGGGTTCAACTCCCACTGGTTAACCAATAACCAGGATGCACTGTGCTTTGACCAGAGCACCACATGGGACAGAACCACAGACATCACCATAGTGATGTTGGTGTCACAGTATTGGTACAGTACTGGTATTGTCATCAGAGTACTGGTACGGTACCTGAATCAGCACCACAGTACTGGTATTATCATCAGAGTACTGGTATTATCACAGTACTGGTGCAGTACTGGTATTATCCCCACAGTACTGGTATCATCATCAAAGTACTGGTGTGGTACTGGTATTATCACCTCAGTACTGGTATCATCATCAAAGTACTGGTATTATCCCCACAGTACTGGTGAGGTACTGGTATCAACATCAAAGTACTGGTATTATCCTCACAGTACTGGTCCCACTACAGACAGACACCAGGCAGCCTTCGTTAAGTCAATAAATAAAGTGTTTATTTGAGTGTTAATGTACAGTGGAATGTGGGGAGGGCTCTGGGGAGAGGGACACCCCTCGGCCGGGGAGAGGGACACCCCTCAGCTGGGGAGAGGGACACCCCTCAGCTGGGGAGAGGGACACCCCTCAGCCGGGGAGAGGGACACCCCTCAGCCGGGGAGAGGGACACCCCTCAGCTGGGGAGAGGGACACCCCTCAGCTGGGGAGAGGGACACCCCTCAGCCGGACAGCTCCGGGAAGAGCTCCTGAACGGCGATGTCCAGCAGAACGTAGGACATCTGAGGGGAACACACACACACGCACGCACACGCACACACACACACACACAAAAATGAATAAAATGGAACGATCTAAGCCAACCCTAACCCTTAAACCGTAACCTCTCGGCTACGGGTGAACAATGTACAATGTGTATTATTAATGGTGAATGGATTGGATTTATCGAGCGCTTTTATCCAAAGCGCTTTGCAATACTACCCACCGACGGCGGAGTCGACCCCTCAGGGCGACAGCCGGCTCGTCGGGGGCAGTGTGGGCGAGGCGTCGCCCTGGGGGGCACCCCGACGGTGACGTTCTCAGGTTACCTGCTTGTTGAGGAGAGGTTGCTGCAGGCCGTCGAACAGCAGGCGGATCCCCTCGTACTTATTCTCCGGACCGATACACTTCTCCACCACATCTACACACACACACACACACACACACACACACACATACCCACAAACACACACACACACACACACACATACCCACAAAGACAAACACACATTAGTCAACAGGAGAATGCATCGCAAAAATGACGGAGGAGGGGAAAAACTACAATGATGATCAATGTATGGAAAACGTTCGATATAGGAAGCAATATACAGAAACAGGAATAATGTCATTTTAATGACCATGAATGTACGAATATTTTGTCCGTCCTGGGCCAAAGGTGGGTCATCCAGGACCCAGATCACCTCTTTATATCAATACTTAGCATTGCTGTTGCTTGAAAATACGTCTCATTAAAAACGGCCCCTTGGTAGATGATGAAGATCGTTTCCCGGAACAGTCCTGGAGCGAGAACAATGCAGCAAGACACATGGCGTCCATTAGCAGAACCCCTGCTACACAGCACTGGTATTGTACCATACGAACCCCTAGCTCTAGAAGGCCCATCTACCACAATCGTTACAAGAGTCCAACAACACCGAGCTAATCTTAGCTTTGCTCACTCCCAGGCTCTTTACTGCGTTGTTAATCTCCGCCTCAGCCTCTGTGAGCTTCCCACACAGAGCGCCGCTAGTCTGGACACGCCGGCTCTTCTGTGAGGGACTTGTCTCTTCTGTCAGGGCCGGGAGACAGACCAGATGTACGCCACATTTCTTTGTGCAGTAAAATAAGAGACAACAATCCGATCACCGCGTCAAAGGCGTGAGACGACCGGGGGCCATCCGAGCCGGGGTTTACGTGTCTGTTTACACGTCTTTGAGAAGGGCTGGTTAAGACGCACACTCTCCTGGGAGCAGTGTGTGGTTTGGCTGAGGAATTGGGGCTGAACCAGGAGCAGACAGACAGACAGGCAGGCAGACAGACAGGCTCTGAGTCACCAGCCAGGCTCAGGGCTACGCCTCTCAGGAGCCGGTTGAGGGCCACCAGAGGGGTTATATTATATAAGACCATAAACCCTCCGAAGACCAGCACACACGCGTGAGGCCGGTTGGTGAGCAGCCTCACAGACGCTCCGTCAGCACCAGCGGCTGACTCTCTGAAGGAGGGGGGGGGGGAGGGAGAGCTCCTCACCCCCTCCCACCAGGTTGAAGGAGGGGGGGGTGAGGGAGAGCTCCTCACCCCCTCCCAGCAGGGTGCCTCCTCGGCACTCTGGAAACAGCCGAGTCTTCTCTGTTTGCCACCTGTGATGGAAAATCTACATGTTGTTACGTTTTTGGTCTATCTATGAACTTAAGTTTTGTTACTATTTTGTGTGACGCATATATTGCCTAACTTCTGCTCTCCTTTTGGGTCATTTAAAGTGTGAACGTTCGAGGGTTGTGTGATGCATTTCATTGCCTGCCTGTTCCTATCTTTTCGTGTGTTGTAAATCATCTTCCATGCAATCCTTTGATGTACGGGCCTGTTCCTCGACCCCCTGGCTAGCGTCAACGAAGCCAGAGGGTTAGATGGCACGGCCACCACCCCCTCCAATGGCATCCAGGGCAGCTTCAGTTGTAAAGATAACCATCTGGTACACAAAGGCTTTTGGTTTATTGGGGGACACACCCCCTCCAGAAGCCAACCGAAGTGAATAAGAACTCATTGATTCAAACGCTCAGTGGACTTCTCCCCAGCGTACCTTCAGAGAATGAAGTAACACGCAAAGAGAAGCTCCCATCTGAGGCCTCCGATTATTGTAATGTTTGCCTGTTATGTTGTTTGTTGATGCATGTTGTGATGTATCTTTGTTCATACTTTTATTACAAATATACATGATCATTGGTCAACAGAATTGTGTGCTTTTTGCATCTAAATATCTCATCTGTCTTAGACGCAAACTCTGATAGAGAAATTGCCACGACACACCAAGAGTCGCTTCTCGTGAGTCCCGGGCGAAGACACCCTGAAGAAGGGGAACCCCCACCCCCACCTCCACCTCCAGCCAGAGCCCCAGCGTGGAGCGTGGAGATGAGTGGCGATGACTGATGAAGGGTTTCTCCTGTTTTATAGACGTCTAGCTCTGGGGCCTCCCTAGTCTGACATCTGCTGTTAGAGAGAGATTGCTTTATACTGTCCGGTGGCTCACAGATCGACGGCTAACGGCTAACGGCTAACGGCTAGCGGCTAACGGCTAACGGCTAGCGGCTAGCGGCTAGCGGTACTGGCTGTAGCCTAGCGAGGCCCATCGGACCAGAGAGACCCCTCCAGGTGAGGCTCTCCAGACGACGCAGACACGACCAGCCTGCGGAGCCACTACTGACTGGGCAGACCGCCCCCTAGTGGAGGCCCCCGTACTGCAGCCGGAGGGGAGGCCTCAGCCACGTCAGGCTCCTCCATCAGGGTGGAGGAGGTGATGGGGTTTTAGGTCAGAGGAGGTGATGGTGGAGGTGATGGTGTATACGTGGAGAGGAGGTGACGGAGGACATAATAGAGTAGGTGATGGTGTAAAAGTGGGGAGGAGGTGATGGTGTTTTAGGTCAGAGGAGGTGACGGAGGAGGTGAAGGTGTTTTAGGTCAGAGGAGGTGACGGAGGAGGTGAAGGTGTTTTAGGTCAGAGGAGGTGAAGTAGGAGGTGAAGGTGTTTTAGGTCAGAGGAGGTGAAGGTGTTTTAGGTCAGAGGAGGTGAAGGTGTTTTAGGTCAGAGGAGGTGACGGAGGAGGTGAAGGTGTTTTAGGTCAGAGGAGGTGACGGAGGAGGTGAAGGTGTTTTAGGTCAGAGGAGGTGAAGTAGGAGGTGAAGGTGTTTTAGGTCAGAGGAGGTGCTGGTGTTTTAGGTCAGAGGAGGTGACGGAGGAGGTGACGGTGTTTTAGGTCAGAGGAGGTGAAGGTGTTTTAGGTCAGAGGAGGTGACGGAGGAGGTGACGGTGTTTTAGGTCAGAGGAGGTGAAGGTGTTTTAGGTCAGAGGAGGTGACGGAGGAGGTGACGGTGTTTTAGGTCAGAGGAGGTGAAGTAGGAGGTGAAGGTGTTTTAGGTCAGAGGAGGTGAAGGTGTTTTAGGTCAGAGGAGGTGACGGAGGAGGTGACGGTGTTTTAGGTCAGAGGAGGTGAAGGTGTTTTAGGTCAGAGGAGGTGACGGAGGAGGTGACGGTGTTTTAGGTCAGAGGAGGTGAAGGTGTTTTAGGTCAGAGGAGGTGACGGAGGAGGTGACGGTGTTTTAGGTCAGAGGAGGTGAAGTAGGAGGTGAAGGTGTTTTAGGTCAGAGGAGGTGAAGGTGTTTTAGGTCAGAGGAGGTGAAGGTGTTTTAGGTCAGAGGAGGTGACGGAGGAGGTGAAGGTGTTTTAGGTCAGAGGAGGTGACGGAGGAGGTGACGGTGTTTTAGGTCAGAGGAGGTGAAGTAGGAGGTGAAGGTGTTTTAGGTCAGAGGAGGTGAAGGTGTTTTAGGTCAGAGGAGGTGAAGGTGTTTTAGGTCAGAGGAGGTGACGGAGGAGGTGAAGGTGTTTTAGGTCAGAGGAGGTGACGGAGGAGGTGACGGTGTTTTAGGTCAGAGGAGGTGACGGAGGAGGTGACGGTGCACTCTGGGTTCTGACCTGGTAAATACTTCATCATCTCCTCAAACGTCTGCTTGGCGCGTTTCTGTCGCTCCTCCGGACTCCTCTCCTCACTGCCTTCGCAGAACACCGCGTCTAGAGAGACAGACGGGAGACGGGGTGAGACGGGCCCCTCTGAGGCGAGCCCTGTACCAGCGGGGGGGGTGAGACGGGCACCTCGGAGCTGGGTGATGAGAGACACCAGCCGGTGCTCCTGCAGCAGCGTGTCCACCCTGCCCTGGAGGTACTGGTCCATGTACGCCTCGAAGGACTTCTTGAAGAGGATCCGGCCCGCGCTCAACATGTGGTGCAGCCAGTCGGGCATCCGGAACACCTGTCGCCCTGCCCGCCACAGAGAGAGAGAGACAGGCTTAGCACACCCAGCCCCGCCATCAGCAGGAACCCCGGGGGGGGGGGGGGGGGGATCTTACAGGGGGGGGGGTTCCTACGATGCATTGCTTTACGCTGAGATCACGACCACACCAAACCCCAAACTAAAACTGAAAACCAACAGGTAAAAGGTCCAAGTGTGAACATAAGTATTTAAAACGTAACAATGACAGCTATTTCCTCTAAAGATGAACCTTAACTTAACTAATAGAGTCCTTTCCAATGCACAGTGGAGGCTGGTTGGGGCCTACTGGAGGGGGGAGACTTGTTGCGGGCAGTCTAGAATTGTGTGTTTCTGTTACTATTTGAGAAAGTGCGTCAGGGTTTGATATCTCCTGCGTGTGTCCAAAGAGGTAGTGTGAGTTATTGTGTTGAGTTATTATTCTGAAACCATATTCTGTATTCTGTTCCCGTTTGTATTTACAGCACAGCTCTGTTTAGCCTCACCGAGGTGCATCATGTGGTCGTACAGCCCGCTGACGGACACCATCTCCATGAAGAGGTTCTGGTTCTGCCGTCGGTCCACGCCGTCCGCCAGGTTGGCGTTGTTCTGGAACAGCGGGCTGAGGAGCTGCAGAGACAGGAGGACCGTCTGACCAGAGACCGAGTGACCAGAGACCCCACAGCCTATACACTGAGGAGCTGAGGAGACAGGAGGACCGTCTGACCAGAGACCGACTGACCAGAGACCCCCCAGACTACACACCAGAGACCCACCAGACTACACACTGAGGAGACAGGAGACCTGAACCTTCTGGCAAGAGACCCCACAGACTACACACCAGAGACCCCCCAGACTACACACTGAGGAGCTGCAGAGACAGGAACCTGTATGACTGTGTGTAGCCCACAGACTACACACCGCGTCCCCGCGGTCAACGAGTCGCTTAGCACTCGCTCCGTCACGTAGAGCTGTTCTGACACCGATACCATCAGGGGACGAGCCCCTCGACCACACGGGCAGAGAACAACACACACACGTGAAGACACACCGGGCCCCCTGTGTGTGATTGGGTGGAGGTGGGGAGGCCCCCGAGGGGGTGGAGGTGCAGCAGGGTATTATGGGATGGAGGCCTACCTTCTTGTCGTCCGCTGTGGGGCTGATGATGGTCAGCTCCGGGCGGCTGGGTTTGGGTTTGGGCGACTCGCACGAGTTGAAGAATGACTGCAGGAAGGGATCCAGGTTCTGACCTCGCTGGAGCACAATGGGGGGGGGGGGAGGTCAAAGGTCACGGGTCAGAGTCTCGTTGGGGAATGAAGGCCTGCTGAAGTTGCACTATGGCTGTTCAAAAATGTGACTTGGGTGTCAATACGGTACCCCCCCCCCCCCCCCTCGCTTCTCACACACACAAACACAAACTACTGATGTCGTCATTGTGCGTGTGTGGGTGTGTGCATTTGTGCGCGTGTTTGTTTGTGAATGCGTGTGTCGGTCCATTTGAATGTGTGCTTGTGGGTGTCAGTTTGGATATGTTTGTGTGTGTGTGTGTATATCAGTCAATCGGATGGTCTTTCAAAAAGGGGAAGCTCATTTTCGGCCTACATCATATGAATTGTCAATTTATTTATATCTCAATTCTGCCCTCTGTTCCTTTCCAAGGAAATGCTTTGTGACCCTGTCATACCAATTAGCTGTCTTTTCCAGTGACTCCACCAGTTTCCTCTGAATGGCCAGCAGAGCTAGGCTGCTTAAACGGCCTATGCTGCTTAAAGGTGTAGGAATTGAGCCGCTTTAAACAGGAGACGCTCCTTCATACACCTGCAGATGTAGCTCCAATCATTGCCACTGATGAGAACAGTTTGTAAAGCTGTCCAACTCCATGTCTTTCAGGAACACCAAGAAATCACACAGCTTTCCCCTGTCACCCTGCAAGTCTAACTTGAAGTTCAGACCTGAATCAAAAGTGATGGCCAACTACCAAAACGATATTAAACTCAAACAGGGAAATGTGGGAATTCTGTAACTGAAAAAAGGAATTGTGTGTATAAGTGCATGAAATGTGCGATGAATATTGTCTAGCAATTTCGCCAAGCAAATATCAAGAAATAGGTTGCAGTTTGTCTTTCAACTCGCTTGCAAAAATCTGCGAGGATCCGAGGACTAAAGAGAGCTCCGGCGATGTTTAATGGTTCAAAATCGCTGTCAATCAAACGGCAACTCAGTCTTTTGCAGACCCTCCAATCATCACGCAGAAGCCCTGCGCCCAGGCCAGCCCACCCCTCCATTCACCCCCACAGAAGCGTCTGTGGGAGGGACATCATCGCAGCATTAACCAATGAATGCGACTCTCGACGCACTAAAAAAAAGCTGTTCAATGCAGCCCCATTGAAGTGGTTGGACGCTGAACTTCAACAGGCAAACTCACCGTGACACTACGGGAATGTATGAGAAGGAAGTCGAGTCAGTCGACCTACGATAAGCATCTGATTCTGAACTGTCTTTGAGATGAACGTGTTCAAACGCATTTTTAGTCAATGAACTGTTAACCCAACAGATATTTGATCATTTAATTTTAGACATTTTAGGGGAAGCCGAGCTTCCCTTGCAGTCTTAAAGCAATCGCCACTGGTGTATATGTGTGTTTGTGCAAGTGCGTGTGCATATTTATGTATGCGTGCTTGTGCATGTGTATTTGTGCATGCCTGTGTGTATGTGTCAACGTGCATGTGTTTGCATGTGAAAGTGTGCATGTACTTAATATATGTGTGTGTGTATATATTGTGCATATGTGGGTGTGCGTGTGTTTGTTTGTGCATGCGTTTGTCGGCCTGTGTGTATGTGTGCTTGCTTGTGGTTGTCAGTCTGGATATGCATGTGTGTGTGTCAGTGGCGGCTGGTCTTTCAAAGAGGGGAATCTCAACTTTATTGATATGTCAATTCTGCCCTCTGTTCCTCCCTAGAATGCTACTAGCTGTCAGGAGAACAGGAGAAGCTCCCTTCTACACCTGGGGTATGTGTGTACTGTGTATATGCGCAGGTGTTTGGGTATCTGTGTGTGTATATGTGCATGTGCGTGTGTTTATGCATCACCTCTTTGGTGAGCTTCCCAGGGACTGACTTGAAGATCTTCCCTGCAGGAGAAAAATACATTAGATCAAACTGTGGGTGGGTGACGGAGCTGTGTCCAAACCATCGATGGAACACAGTTTTATGTAATGTGACACGTGGTCTAGCTCTGAGGTGGAGGAAGGGGCGGGGTCTAGCCCTGAGGTGGTGAAGGAGGCGTGGTCTAGCTCTGAGGTGGAGGAGGGGGTGGGGTCTAGCTCTGAGGTGGCGGAGTCTAACTCTGAGTTGGTGGAGGGGGCGTGTCTCTAGCTCTGAGGTAGTGGAGGGGGCGGAGTCTAGCTCCGAAGTGGAGAAGAGGGGCGGGGTCTAGCTCTGAGGTGGAGGAGGGGGCGGGGTCTAGCTCTGAGGTGGAGGAGGGGGCGTGTACCCAGGTTGACGTCTGGCAGCATGCGCTCCAGGAACTGCGACTCCATGCTGTAGGGAGACAGGAAGTCGGCCAGGAGCTGGCTGTTGCAGAGCTCCGGGTGCTGCACCAGCCTCTGAGAACACACACGCAGGCGCGCACACACACACACACACACACACACACACACACACACACACACACACACACACACACACACACACACACACACACACACACACACACACACACACACACACACACACACACACTTCTTAAAAAGAAACGCTGGGGGATGAAACTAATTACCACCATCACCCCTGGCCTGGGGCTCACTGCGTGGGAGGTTACCAGACTGGTTTGGCGCCTGGCCTTGCGTCTGGTTCAAGGTACCTGCAGATACTCCTCAAACTCGTCCTTCTTGGACACCAGGAACTCGTTAGTCTGGGGTCCGATGATCCGCTTGGAGGGAAGCTGAGCGTCAGCAAAAGAGCCTGGAAGAGAGAGAGAGGTTAGGGTTCAGTAGAGGGAGGGAGGGCGAGAGAGGTTAGGGTTCAGGAGAGAGAGGGAGGGCGAGAGAGGTTAGGGTTCAGTAGAGAGAGGGAGGACGAGAGAGAGAGAGAGAGGGCGAGAGAGGTTAGGGTTCAGTAGAGAGAGGGAGGGCGAGAGAGGTTAGGGTTCAGTAGAGAGAGAGAGAGGTTAGGGTTCAGTAGAGAGAGAGGGGCGAGAGAGGTTAGGGTTCAGTAGAGAGGAGGGAGGGCGAGAGAGGTTAGGTTCATTAGAGAGAGGGAGGGCGAGAGAAGTTAGGGTTCAGGAGAGAGAGGGAGGGCGAGAGAGGTTAGGGTTCAGTAGAGAGAGGGAGGGCGAGAGAGGTTAGGTTTCGAGAGATAGAGGGAGGGCGAGAGAGGTTAGGGTTCAGGAGAGAGAGGGAGGGCGAGAGAGGTTAGGGTTCAGTAGAGAGAGAGAGGGAGAGAGAGAGGGAGGGCGAGAGACGTTAGGGTTCAGTAGAGAGAGGGAGGGCGAGAGAGAGAGCTTAGGGTTCAGTAGAGAGAGAGAGAGAGAGGTTAGGGTTCAGTAGAGAGAGGGAGGGCGAGAGAGGTTAGGGTTCAGGAGAGAGAGGGAGGGCGAGAGAGAGAGAGGAGAGAGAGAGAGAGAGAGAGAGAGAGAGAGGAGAGAGAGAGAGAGAGAGAGAGAGAGAGGAGAGAGAGAGAGAGAGAAGGAGAGAAGAGAAGAGAGAGAGAGAAAGAAGAGAGAGAGAAGAGAGGAGAGAGAGAGAGAGAGAGATTAGGGTTCAGTAGAGAGATGGAGGGCGAGAGAGGTTAGGGTTCAGGAGAGAGCGAGAGCGAGAGCGAGAGCGCGAGCGAGAGAGCGAGAGAGAGAGAGAGAGAGAGAGAGAGAGAAAGATTGGTCCTCGCACTGTGTATAACGTTGTGCATGAAGGAGTGACTCACCGTGGAACTCGGTGAGTTTGGACTCTAGAACATAGAACTCCAGGTATCTTCTCAGCACGGACCACTTCTCTGGCTCATGTCCAACTAGAGAGACACGCAATACACACAACTGATTATTCCCTAAACCATTGGTTCTCAAAGAGCGGTCCGCGGGCCAATGGCGGCCCGCAGAAAGATTCCTGGTGGCCCGCAATGACATACAGATGCAAGTAAAAAATGTAAAAAGAGATTTTAATTCTTTTTTTTTTTTTTATTATATTTATTATCAATATTAAATTACACAAAAATAAATAAATATAAAGAGAAAAGTCGGCTCTCTCTAGGTTTCAATTAAATCCTGTTACATTTGTTAGTTTTAATCCGACTGTACATTACTTTGAAAGGATGAACCTCAGTTTCGTGATTCAGACCTCACTTGACCTCACTCCCAGAGGTCCACGGTGCAATGTTGTTTTTCACCACTGGGATGCTGACGGCGTTTCCCGCCTAATTCTTTTTCCTTTGGCGGCTCTCAGTTAAATTCTGGGTTCCTAAATTGTCCCTCAGCTGTCAAATCTTCGAGAACCCCTGCCCTTAACGTATCACACATCCTCCTTCCTGGAGCTTCCCGTATCAAAGGCCTGTTTCCACTGAACAACGACAGACGGGTGAAAGGAGAAGCGCGCTCTTCTGAGTGTGTGTGAAGTGAAATCAGCCAAACAACAGGCTTTGATACGTGATCGCAGCCCCGTTTCAAGAGCGTTACGGCGCCACCTGGTGGCCAGCAGAAATCAGGCAGAGCATCCAGACCGCGAGTGAGAGGGTGAGGAGTGAGTGAGTGAATGGGAGAGTGAGCAAGTGAGAGCTTCAGTGTAAAGTGAGAGAGTGAGTGTAAAGTGGGAGTGTGAGAGAGTGAGGGTAAAGTGGGCGTGTGAGAGAGTGAGGGTAAAGTGGGCGTGTGAGAGTGAGTGTAAAGTGGGCGTGTGAGAGAGTGAGTGTAAAGTAGGGCTGTCAAAATTGCTCAAAAATGACATTCGAATGTTCGTTTGGAAAAAAATCACGAATTCGAACTATTCGAATATTCTGGTTGCCTATTTTACGCAGTTGCCGTCAATATGTCAATAATGCGACAAAACCATGGTTCAAATTAGTGGGATATATATATATCCTATATATAGGGCGGCGGCTTCCTGCTGGGCATTTCCTTACTTTAAAACGAGGGACATCGCGAACAGACGGAGGCTCATTCACAAAGCAGTTAGGCGCTTGTACCGCGGGAGTGTTTTTTCACATTTGAATATTATGAGGGACATCGCGAACAGACAGAGGCTCACTCACAAAGCAGAGAGGCGCTTGTGTAACCGAGCGTTGGCACTTAGATATTTATATGACAAGAATGACACAAGCGTGGAAGGGAAAATAGTCTCGTTTACTTAGTACTTATCAGAAGTTACCCAGTCACAGCGTGAGAGCTGGAATACCTATATATAATACCTATAAGTACGGAAACCCCGAGGGGATAAAATACATTCGCTCTTCACAATACTAGTCTGTTACACGTACCGCGGGAGTGTTTTTTCACATTCGAATATTATGAGGGGACATCGCGAACAGACAGAGGCTCATTTCACAAAGCAGATAGAGCGCTTGTACCGCGGGAGTGTTTTTTCACATTCGAATATTAATTTTCACGTTCGAATTCGCGTTTTTGGATACATTTCGAACGAATATTCGAACTTCGAATATTCGTTGACAGCCCTAGTGTAAAGTGAGAGAGTGAGTGTAAAGTGGGCGTGTGAGAGAGTGAGTGTAAAGTGGGCGTGTGAGAGAGTGAGTGTAAAGTGGGCGTGTGAGTGGCCCCACCTTCCTGGCGGTCGTGGCGTTCCACGTCGATGCAGAACACGGGGACCCGCTCCCTCTTGGCCTCGTCGTCATGGAGATCCACGTAGGGGATGCTGATGCCCACGCCGACAGGTTCCTCAAGGAGCCCGCCGAGCTCGCACCTCCGCCGGCCCGTCGTCCTCCATCACCCACCGTGGCCTCCTCCCACCTGCACCACCCACAGCCTTAACTTTATAGAGGTCCACAACACCATCACCACGAGGCCTCCTCACCTGCACCGCCCACAGCCTTAACTTACAGAGGCCACAGCACCACCACCACCGTGGCCTCCTCCACCTGCACCACCCACAGCCTTAACTTACAGAGGCCATAGCACCACCACCACCACGGCCTCCTCCACCAGCACCACCCACAGCCTTAACTTATAGAGTCCATAGCACCACCACTGTGGCCTCAGGAGATCAGACCATCACCTGGAACCCAGAGGAACCAGAGGACCCAGAGGAACCAGAGGACCCAGAGGAACCCAGAGGAACCCAGAGGACCCAGAGGAACCCATAGGACCCAGAGGAACCAGAGGAACCAGAGGAACCCATAGGACCCAGAGGAACCCAGAGGAACCAGAGGAACCCATAGGACCCAGAGGAACCAGAGGAACCCATAGGACCCAGAGGAACCAGAGGAACCCATAGGACCCAGAGGAACCCATAGGAACCAGAGGAACCAGAGGAACCCATAGGACCCAGAGGAACCCATAGGACCCAGAGGACCCAGAGGAACCAGAGGAACCCATAGGACCCAGAGGAACCCATAGGACCCAGAGGAACCAGAGGGTCATAGGAACCAGAGGGTCAGAGGAACCAGACGGTCAGAGGAACCAGAGGAACCAAGTGGATGTGGGCGGGGCCTTGGTGTGGTCTGTGTGTGAATGTGGGCGAGGTCTTGATGTGGGTGTGGTCTGTGTCTAGATGTGGGCGGGGTCTGGATGCGTGTGTGTGGTCTGGATGTGGGCGGGTTCTTGATGTGGGTGTGGTCTGTGTCTAGATGTGTGTGTGGTCTGGATGTGGGCGTGGTCTGCGTGTGGGCGGGGTCTGGCTGTGCGCCCACTCACAGCCTCGTCGGGGTCGGTGACGGCCCCCTCGGGCAGCATGGAGCCCTCCATGGTCGTGTTCTTGAAGACCCCCCGGATCTTACTGCCGAGGCGGGTGATCCCAAACGCCTCGCCGCGCTTCGACGCGTTCCTACACACACACACACACACACACACACACACACACACACACACAACCCACACCCACACACACACACCACACACACACACACACACACACACACACAACACACACAACAAACACCACACCACACACACACCACTCGATTTTGAGATTCTGAAAGCGTGATGAAAGCCATAGGACCTCGTTTGCTTCGCGGTCACCGTAGCTCTGACCCCTGAACATCCGGGGCCCAGAGGCGTGAACCCCTGAACCCCCCTGGGCCTGACCCCTGAACCTGCTCCTTAACGATGCAGCCACAGTACATGTCTTATGGATAAGCGGGTCACTGTAGCGCAGCATGCGCTACAGTGACCCCCCCACACACTCAGGGGGGGCTGATGACGGCAAGATAGCCTAGCATTTAGCCGCTTCATGCTCATACAGCTAGCCTAGCATTTAGCCGCTTCATGCTCATACAGCTAGCCTAGCATTTAGCCGTTCATGCTCATACAGCTAGCCTAGCATTAGCCACATTCATGCTCATACAGCTAGCCTAGCATTTGGACAATTCATGCTCATACAGCTAGCCTAGCATTTTGGACACTTCATGCTCATTACAGCTAGCTAGCATTTAGCCACTTCATGCTCATACAGCTAGCCTAGCATTTAGCCGCTTCATGCTCGTACAGCTAGCCTAGCATTTGGACACTTCAAGCTCATACAGCTAGCCTAGCATTTAGCCGCTTCATGCTCATACAGCTAGCCTAGCATTTAAGCCACTTCATGCTCATACAGCTAGCCTAGCATTTGGACAATTCATGCTCATACAGCTAGCCTAGCATTTGGACACTTCATGCTCATACAGCTAGCCTAGCATTTAGCCACTTCATGCTCATACAGCTAGCCTAGCATTTAGCCGCTTCATGCTCGTACAGCTAGCCTAGCCATTTGGGAACACTTCATGCTCATACAGCTAGCCTAGCATTTTGGCACCTTCATGCTCATACAGCTAGCCTAGAAATTGAGCCTCTTCATGCGAGGACAGCTAGCGACCGATGGCTTTGCTAGCCGCACTGTGGGCGGCAGACTCCTAACGAGCCACACTAACAGACTTTATTGCAAGCTTTTGAACACAAACCCAAGCACTGCAAAGGGATGGCAGGGTGGGTGTTCATGCGCTGCTGGCGCTCGTTCCACAAGCAGCGCTGGACCAACAAGCAGGGCTAGACTGTCACCTCAGCTCGTCCAAAACTCAAGCTATTCATGGAACAACACCAACATCAGTTTAGAACCTAGGGCTTCAAAGGGATTGAGCCTACATGACACCGGTGAAAAGTAAGTAAACAGTCAACTCACTGGGTTACAGTGATGAGTAACACGTAACTCACTGTAACATTCAGTGATGAGTAACACGTAACTCACTGTGTGTTGCAGTGAGGAGTAACATGTAGCTCACTGTAACATACAGTGAGGAGTAATACGTAACTCACTGTGTGTTACAGTGAGGAGTAACATGTAGCTCACTGTAACATACAGTGAGGAGTAACATGTAACTCACTGTAACATAAAGTGAGGAGTAACATGTAACTCACTGTAACATACAGTGAAGGAGCTCCTCACTGTATTTTTGTATGTGTATGATGTAAAATACTGGACATTACAAAGGATATGTCCAGTATTTGCCAAGATGTGTGGGAAAGCTCCACCTTTTCAAATAAAGTTCCAACCTGTATCCCAAAGGAAGTAGTTGACGGAGGGTAGGAACAGCAGACGGAAACGAAAGGCTGGGAACAACTGGTGAGTTTAGAGTTCCTGGTGGGAGGACTCCGCCCCCTTCAGCAAGGTACCTGAAGTACTGAACACACAGACACACTCAGTGAGGCCCACCCTCCACACAACATACTCTAACTCAGTGGACCTCCAACGCTTTCTACTAGTGTACCCCCTCTGAGAAAAATATATAAATAATATAAAGAATGGATGTGCCTAAACATGAATATTAAAAGGGTGCAAAAACTCACAACTGACTTAGAGACATTGGCCAATGCTAATAAGGACTTATTCGTTTGTGGGACCCCCCCAGGATGAGGGTGGAACCCCTCGGGGTGGGCCCCCCCCAGGGTTCCTCAGCATCGACCTACCTCGTCCTGTGGCCAGAACAGGGGCGTGAAGACGTCCTCCAGCAGAGACAGGGACGTGCTCGTAGGCCTGGAACAGGCAGGGGCAGCCGTCTGCATCCGCCACCCGGCCCGGGTACGGGCCCTCCGCGACTGGGGAGCACCAGAGGCAGGAGGCTCAGGCCCCCGCACCTCACACCCAGCAATTCAGAGCACTCCATCCTTCACTCATTCACTCCGTCCTTCACTCATTCACTCCATCCTTCACTCATTCACTCCGTCCTTCACTCATTCACCCCATCCTTCACTCATTCACTCAACCTTCACTCTGTCCTTCACTCATTCACTGTGTCCTTCACTCATTCACTCATTCACTCAACCTTCACTCTGTCCTTCACTCATTCACTCCACCCTTCACTCATTCACTCCGTCCTTCACTCATTCACTCCACCCTTCACTCATTCACTCCACCCTTCACTCATTCACTCCGTCCTTCACTCATTCACTCCGTCCTTCACTCATTCACTCCGTCCTTCACTCCATCCTAAACTCCATCCTCCACTCATTCACTCCATCCCTCCGTCCGTCCCCCACTCCTCCACCCCTGGGTGGGGGCGGTGGGGGCAGCGGCCTTACTGTTTTGGATCTCCTCCACGATGGCGGGCTGGAGGCGGATCTTGTCGGGGCTGTGGTCCAGGCAGTAGGCCTGGTGCAGGTGCTGCACCTCCCCGTGCAGCGCCCGCAGCTGCTCCTCACTCAGCTCCGGCCTCAGGATGCGGTCGTTGAACTCCTCTGGGGGGGGGGGGGGCACACCGTGAGACCCCACCCTCACCGGACCACAGGGGGTCAGACACCGGGAGGACCCCCACCCTCACCGGGACCACAGGGGGTCAAGACACCAGGAGGGACCCCCCACCTCACCGGGACCACAGGGGGTCAGACACCAGGGAGGACCCCCACCCTCACCGGCACCACAGGGGGTCAGACACAGGGAGGACCCCCACCCTCACCGGGACCACAGGGGGTCAGACACAGGGGGGACCCCCACCGGGACCACAGGGGGTCTTGTGCAAGTGGACTTCATCCCTTCATCTCGCTCCATTTTATAAATGTCGTACCATTGTGTCGCACCCGTTCATACTTTAGGGGGTGTGTGTGTGTGTGTGTGTGTGTGTGTGTGTGTGTGTGTGTGTGTGTGTGTGTGTGTGTGTGTGTGTGTGTGTGTGTGTGTGTGTGTGTGGTGTGTGTGTGTGTGTGTGTGTGTGTGTGTGTGTGTGTGTGTGCGCGCTCCAGCTCACCACGCTGAGGCAGAACTGCAGCACGTGCACGGCACCCTCCTGCTTCAGGAAGTTCATGAAGCGGAACAGAAGGTCCTGCTGCTCCCGGATCTCCTTGAGCTCCAGCTTCAGGACCTGCACGCACGCACACACGCACACGCACACACACACACACACACACACAGATCTATTAGTTCTAGAACCTTCTGTTATAACAGATCTATAGGCCATCGAAGAGGGTTTGAACCCAGAACCTCTCAGCTGGGACGGACAGACGGACGTACCGAGGCCTTCTTGTTGCGGACCTCTGCGTAGCGCTGCAGGAAGGGGACCAGGGCGGAGGGGGGCTCGCTGGGCTCCTCCAGCTGCACACAGAGGGGCGGGGTTAGAGAACCAGAGGGGCGGGGTTGGACGGTCAGAGGGGCGGGGTTAGAGAACCAGAGGGGCGGGGTTGGACGGTCAGAGGGGCGGGGTTAGAGAACCAGAGGGGCGCGGTTGGACGGTCAGAGGGGCGGGGTTAGATGGTCAGAGGGTCGGGGTTAGAGAACCAGAGGGGCGGGGTTGGAGAACCAGAGGGGCGGGGTTAGACGGTCAGAGGGGCGGGGTTAGACAGTCAGAGGGTCGGGGTTAGACAGTCAGAGGGGCGGGGTTAGACAGTCAGAGGGGCGGGGTTAGACAGTCAGAGGGGCGGGGTTAGACAGTCAGAGGGGCGGTACTGCAGAAACACTTCAAACCACTCATGTTTGGCAGATACCAGCTCCCAGCTGGAGGTCTAGACCAGTGGTTCTCAATTGGGGGGTGCAAGTACCCCTAGGGGTCCTTTGGAGTACAACCGGGGATACTCAAAGATATCAAATCATTCACCCTGTGCAAGATTGAATTCTGAAAGCTCAACAATAAAAAAAACATCGAGAATAGTGGTCGAAATGTAATTCTGAAAACAAGGAGAAACGAGACTCAGAGAAAAATAAACAACACCGAAATGTCGTCAGTTTGAGGTGAGTCTCTTTGAACGGGGATCCCCTCTCTGACCCTCCCCTGGGCGGTGGGCTTCTTTTGGGGGGAGATTTTAGCCAACAGTTCATCTCCCCCCAAAAAAAGAAAGGTTGCCGGTGAAGGGGGTACTCGGCTGGAACAATATCTCAGAGGGGGTACACTAGCAGGACCGTCTGGAGCCCCAGGGGGCGGGGGGCAGGGCCGAGCCTTACCGGGCCGTCGTCCACCAGCAGCAGCACCATGAGGTTCAGCGTGTCCTGGGACAGAGAGCAGGGGGGTCAGTAGGGGGGGGGGGGGGGGGGGGGGGGGAGGCCCTTCACCCACACATTGAGTCTGAACCCCACTTACCGGGTCGGCCAAGAAGTCCATGGTGGGCAGCATGACCGAGCCCGAGACCACCTCCCGGAGCAGCAGAGCCAGAGACCTGGGGGACCCCACCAGTGACCCCAGTTAGCTCACCCACTGACACACCGGTTATTAGGGTACAACAAGATGACCAGCCTTCCTCCAGAAGACCCTCCCCCCCCCCCCCCCCCCCCCCCCCCCCCCTCCACCACTGAGCCCGGTGCAGGCGGTTCATTGTGATGGGGCGACTGAACCCCGGGGCCCCCGTCTTGTTGAGGTGGAGGGTTGAGTCCAATAGAGCGACCCTGGGTGGGGTTAGAGACCCTGGGTGGGGTTAGTGACCCTGGGTGGGGTTAGTGACCCTGGGTGGGGTTAGAGACCCTGGGTGGGGTTAGTGACCCTGGGTGGGGTTAGTGACCCTGGGTGGGGTTAGTGACCCTGGGTGGGGTTAGTGACTCTAGAGGAGGACTATAATAGAGTGACCCTGGGTGGGGTTAGTGACCCTGGGTGGGGTTAGTGACCCTGGGTGGGGTTAGTGACTCTAGAGGAGGACTATAATAGAGTGACCCTGGGTGGGGTTAGTGACCCTGGGTGGGGTTAGTGACTCTAGAGGAGGACTATAATAGAGTGACCCTGGGTGGGGTTAGTGACCCTGGGTGGGGTTAGTGACCCTGGGTGGGGTTAGTGACTCTAGAGGAGGACTATAATAGAGTGACCCTGGGTGGGGTTAGTGACCCTGGGTGGGGTTAGTGACTCTAGAGGAGGACTATAATAGAGTGACCCTGGGTGGGGTTAGTGACCCTGGGTGGGGTTAGTGACCCTGGGTGGGGTTAGTGACTCTAGAGGAGGACTATAATAGAGTGACCCTGGGTGGGGTTAGTGACCCTGGGTGGGGTTAGAGACCCTGGGTGGGGTTAGTGACTCTAGAGGAGGACTATAATAGAGTGACCCTGGGTGGGGTTAGTGACCCTGGGTGGGGTCAGTGACTCTAGAGGAAGACTATAATAGAGTGACCCTGGGTGGGGTTAGTGACCCTGGGTGGGGTTAGTGACTCGCTAGTGGAGGAGCATTAGGGTGCGTTTGATGTGTGGGTCGGGGCCACCTGCAGCTGGTGGCCTTGGGCGGCAGCACATGGCTGAATAGCAGCTGGGCCAGACTGCGGAGGTACAGCAGCTCCTCCCGACGGCTCCGCAGCGCCAGGTGGAGGTCGGCCCCGTAGGCCTCCAGGACGGCCTGCTGGAGGCCCTCCCCCCCGGGGCCTGCACACACACACACACACACACACACACACACACACACACACACACACACACACACACACACACACACACACACACACACACACACACACACACACACACACACACACACACAATGAGAAACACACACACACACACAATGAGAAACACACACACACACAGAGTCAGTGATCACCAGGTGCGGTCCAGCCCCCCCCCGGTCTCCCCCGTCCTACCTCTCTGCTGCACCCGGCTCATCACCTCGATGTGCTTCAGCACCGCCGTCATCACCTTGTCCGCAAACACGGACGGGACGTCCACCTGGGGACACAACACCGTCACTACTGACTGGGACAGGGTGGGACGGACTGACGGACGGACGGACGTCCACCTGGGGACACAACACCGTCACTACTGACTGGGACAGGGTGGGACGGACTGACGGACGGACGGAGGGACGGACGTCCACCTGGGGAGACAACACCGTCACTACTGACTGGGTCAGGGTGGGAGGGAGGGAGGGAGGGAGGGAGGGACTGACTGACTGACTGACTGACTGACTGACTGACTGACTGACTGAATGTATGTGTGTCTGACTGAGGGTGTGTGTGTGTGAGTGTGTGAGATAGACAGTGTGTTGGCGATGGACAGTGTGTGTTCCTCCGTCACCTTCTGCGCTCGCCGCACCACCACGGACGCGAAGAAGCGGAAGGTCACCCTGAGCTCGTCCACACAGGCCTCATCGTCTGTGATGTCCCTGTGGGAGAGAGACACCCAATCAATAGTCTCTCTCTCTCTCCCTCATTCCACTAGTGTGCACCAAGAGAGAGAAAGAGACAGAGACAGAGACAGAGACAGAGAGACAGAGAGACAGACAGAGAGAGACAGAGAGGGACAGACAGAGAGAGAGAGAGACAGACAGACAGAGCAGCAGTCCAGACTCACCTGTACCACGGGTACACAAAGTTTTCCAGCACCAGCTCAAACACCTACACACCAGAGAGACACAAACATGGCTGTGTTTGGGGATTGAACCAGAGTGAAACACACGCTAAACTAAGTTCTACGCATTCTCCGATTTGCCTTTTATAAGTAAAACAGAGTAACTTTAGTACCTCGGCGATGGAGGCGTCCACCTTGGAGTGGACCTTCAGGTCCAACCAGGGCTGATAGTTCTCCAAGAGCAGCGTGGGCCTGTTAACACAAACCACATCAGAACCGCAGTAGGGACGACACTACGGACTCAACTGCAGTGCCTCGAACGACCACGAGGGGGAGCCGGGTCCCACTCTACACAACTCAACAGAGAAGTTCAGAGAAAAGATAGTTACCGCGTTATAATATAGCCTAGCTTTAGAGACACTTTCAATACACATTTTCAATGCATAACTGATGATTTCTTGTTGTTTTTAAAGTAATATTATATTTGAACACCGTGAAAGAGCCAAGAAGAGGATAAGAATACATTAAGTGGATGGTTTGACGTACCGGTGTCGTTTACAGCGCACCTTGCCGCAGACGGCGCAACTGCTGCCGAGCGGGAACAGCTCCTGCTGCAGCGGCCGCTGACAAACAAACAGAACCACGTCTAAATCATACCCTAACAACAATAAAACATTATCAATGACGAAACGAACAGAACCACGTCTAAATGATACCGCAACAACAATAAAACATAATCAAAGACGAAACAAACAGAATCACGTCTAAATCATACTCAAACAACAATAAAACATCATCAATCACGAAACAAACAGAACCACGTCTAAATCATACCCTAACAACAATAAAACATCATCAATGACGAAACAAACATAACAACGTCTTAATCATACCGCAACAACAATAAAATATGCTGTCAAGGAAATCATAACATGCCTGCACTTAACAAAATAAGCCAGAATATGAGTGGAAATAAATACTAATACAATTAGAAGTTAGACACACATGCACTTCAGAAAATGCTTGGGGCTAAGCCCCCCCCCCCAGCCTCTGGTCTAAATTATACCGTAACAACAGCAAAAACATCACCAATCAGCAGGTTTTACATCCATTTATGTTGGTCAATTAATAAAGAACATCAATTTACATTCTCAGCCACTGTGACCGCATGAAATCCACAATTGTATAACGTTTAATCAACCTGAAGCAATTATAAGTAGTAATTAAACACCGGAGGGCCGGTAGTAAAAAGAAGAAAGTTGTATTTAAATTTAGTTTATCACATGTTTCCCCTGCTAAACCCCTGAAGAACACTGAGGGCCTCACCTTGCTGCGGGGCCTATCGGTGAAGAGGACGTTGGGCAGCAGGGAGCCGGGCCCGAGGGAGCAGTAGAAGGTGGTGACGCCCGCCAGGAAGGACCAGAACACCAACAGAATGTGGATGTACCTGACGGGGGGGCGTCATGACAACAACCCGTCAATCAACTCACAAACACACACATAACTCCACAACCACTTTTGTAGGTTGCATGCTCAACATGTACTTTGTTGTCGTGTTAATGGTTGGGAGAAACACCATTTTCTTTGTACGAATACTGAAGTGACATTTCGTTCTTCACGCATTTGGAGACTTTGTTATTGTCTGGTGTGAACTGTGTGAGTTCTGTGCAGTTTGAATCAGAGTGTGTGTGCGTGTGTGAGTGTACGCCCTTGTCTGTCTGTCTGTCTAACTATATAGAAAACAGATTACGATAGATATAGGAGGTGGTGTCCGGGGATTTACAGAGCTGCGCATGCCCAGACCTCAGCCCCTATCGGCTGACCACCTGAGCGCCGCTGACCTGTTGAGCAGCACGGTGAGCAACAGCAGGGAGGACAGTACGCAGCAGGACAGCGGGTACTGGCGGCCCGCCTCCCGGAGCAGGTCCACCTTCAGCCACCGCCTCAGGTGGCCCAGACATCTCCGGATCAGCCCCGCCATCACGACCCGGGACCTGCGGGTAGAGGGGGTCACCACAGCCGTCACATGACACCGCCACTTTAATAATAGTTGTACAACAAAGTAATAGGAAAACTATTTCAGCGAGTTTATGCTAGGTTGAGTACACTGTGGGGCCAGATATCCCTCCCCATCTGGCAGAACTGATGAAGTATCGATGGACTAGTGGCGCTAAGCCTCCTGAACAGAGCGGACGGTGAGCGGTGTTAAACGGTATCAAACAGGGACGAACCGGACGGGTTGTGACGGCACCACGCACCGCGTCCCGCAGAAACACTCCGAGCGGTCACTGGTTACGATGGTTTCACCCGAGTAGGTTCTTCTTTTCCATGTTTTAAACTCCACCACTTCACTGACAGCCGTTTGTTTTCCAGTCTGGAGGACGAGTTCCGGTTTGGAGCGCCTGGTATTTGCTCCAGCAGGACCCGGATGAGTGGAGTCAGAGGACGGGGCGGGGCGGAGAGAAGTTCCGGTTGGGAGCGACTGGTTGGTTCTCCGGTGGGATCAAGAGGAGCGGAGTCAGAGGACGGGGCGGGACGGAGGGCAGAATGTAATTACTAAACTTTTGTTCAATAATAATATAAAAACACAAACCAGAAAACATTGAATCCAACAGGCGCTTCATAAATTGACCTTTAACTGCCAACCTTCCTGAGGCTTTAAAACACTCATAATCCCTAATCCAAAGGATTAGATAAAACAGAATAGTTTAGATATCAAGATTGACTGATTCAATTATTTTGTACATATGTTGAAAATAAAATAATTATTGGTATTCAAATTCAGTGGTGTGTAATTATGAGTAAACAAATCTCATGAAACCAAACGCTTAATATACATAGATAAAAAACACATAATTAACAACAAGACAAATGTTTTATTTAATAACTTTATTAGAAAAATAAGTTTACTTCGCCTCAATGTATAGTATAAAACAATGTATTTGCAAGAATGCAAACACCCGTTAGCCACATACACACAATAACCTTGTTTGAAATGATGTTGACGTAGACACGGAGTGCGGAGGATGTAACAGACATTGGACGAGTCAAGGACCCAACGTGAGTGACAGGACAACACAGCCAATAGCAGGGCCGCTACTGTTAATGATTACTTTAATAAGAACAAAACACGCAAAACCACCTCTTCCATGTTTTCCATGTGAAACTCCAGATGAACTTGGTTACATGACTGGATTTTTTAAGTCTATTTTTAACAATAAAAATACTGATACAACTACACAATGACAGACAGGCCATAATTAATTCTCAATTGAATCTTTTACGTATTAGAAATTAGTCAGCACAGAAGTGTAAATGTTTTAAAACACAAAAGCCCCACGTTTTGGAGTCCGAACAAAATGTTTTTTTTTTTCCTATTTACCAAACCTTTTCTGTGCAGTTTTCCAATCTCAGACAAGACTTCAATAAGAGTTCACACTTTGAAGGGGACATATACCACCAGGTGTGTTCTGATTCGCCGTTACAAGCCGTTTCGAAAATCTGCCCCATATGACATCACTAGTGGGCGTGTCCACCTAGATGTGTGCTGATAGATCAGTCTACCAGCCTACCCAGTGGACTGAAGCAAACGTTGCTCATCTATCCAGCACAGATCTAGGTGGACACGCCCACTATTGATGTCACAAGGGACATATTTTCGAAACGGCTGGTAAGGCTAATCACACTCACATCTGGTGGTATAATATGTCTCCTTTAAAAACAGAGTGGGTGAAGGTGACCCCTGGAAGCTCAGCACGCCTAGCTCCTCCCTCACGGCCCGCCCTCACTCCTTACACAAACGCACCTCCAGACATCATTTTTTAGCACAAAAGCGTCGACTGGTGTGAATCATAGACGTTATAAAAAAAGTTAAGACTGAGCACCCATCGAGGAAGAACGAGGAAGACTTTGAATCTCCTCTCTACAGGGGGGGGGGGGGGGGACCGACGCCCACCGCACCGCCCCCCCGCACCGCCCCCCCACGGGTTCAAAGACTCGCAACCCGAAAACAAACACACTAAAAAAAAAAATTATACAAAAACGAAAAAAAGAAAATTAAAAAAAAACGCACAAAGTACACAAAAAAGAGACACACAATCTTGATAGTCTTCGCTCTCCAGAGCTCAGCAGCGAGGTCTGTCGACCTGATTGTTCAGGCTCATTGGATGAGGACCGTCCCGCATCACGTCCGCACAGCAGGAGAACCGTGCAGCTCACCGGCGGCCAGGCAGGTGCTTGTGCATATTCACGAGGGGTTGGGGTTTGGGGGGGGGAGGGTGGGGTGGAAGGGGTGGAGCAAAGGTGGAAGGGGCGGAGCAAGGTGTTGGGAGGGGGCGTGCCTCTAAAAATGAGGTAGTTGACCCATCCTTCAACTTGACAGTCCTTAAAAAAAAAAAAAAAAAAAAAAAAGCAAATAAAAAGCAAAATATCTCTGGACACTCCGCCCTGCCCCCCCAGTCACCACGGCAACAAACTCATCTCTTCCCCCCCCCCCCCGCCCCCTGTTCAGTCATGACGCGATCGCTTGGGTCGGCCGGCCCCTCCGATCTTCGTCCGTATAAAAGTGCAAAGACAACACCGGAGAGACGATCACGTGATACAGCCTCCCGACTGGGATTGGTGGAGCCAGGAGGTCGGGGTAGGGGTCTCGGTGGAAGATGGGAGGGAGGAGGTAGGAGATGGGGGGGGGGGGGGGGGAGAGAAAAAGGGAGAGGCTGGAGGGATGAGGGAGAAAGGAGAGATGTGGGAGGGAGGAGAGAGAAGGGGGAGGGAGGAGGGAGGAGACACGGGGGGAGGCAGGAGAGATTAGGGAGACAAGAGATGGGAGAGGAGTGGAGAGCAGGGGGAGGGAGGAAGGGAGAAGAGACAAGGGGGGAGGAGGGAGGAGAGAAGGAGAAGGGGGGAGGAGAGAAGGAGAGAAGGAGAAGGGGGTTCACGAGCTTCATCATAAAGTAAACGCAGACGGACGCAGGCAGGTGTTCTCTCTCTCTCTCTCTCTCTCTCTCTCTCTCTCAGGGGATTATCCGAGTCATGTGACCTTACCATCCTGTCCAATGGCAGCGTCTGGCCCGCCCCCAGGCGCACTCTTCACTGGAAGGCGGCGTCCGGACCGGAGCAGCGGACCCCTCTGCCCTGCTAGCCAGGTCACAAAAGGAAGCAGTTAGACTCACAGCACATGGCGTCAGTACATCTCTACAGGGCCTCAGAACGCCGTGGCGCTCGGCAGGGACAACACTGAGCTGCCCGGGGGCCTGGATGGAGACACGGCAGAGAGAAGGGCGACACAGTTAGGCACGATCGACGCGGAGTCGAGCGTTTATCGTCAATCGTTGCCGACTTGGCGTACCGTGGTTCGGAACGTTTTGGCGGCGAGTGGGTTAGACATTAAGGAGGGGGGATAAAAACAACGGGACATAATCATAGCCAATCATACGTGCGGATTATGTCAGATCACGTCGCTGCAGGGTCAACATGCGTGTTAGTAGACCTGGGATCTCATTAAGCCAATCAACAAATCGCGTGGATTTCCGTCAGCAGAAGCTCGTTGTTGTATCCATGAGGAGATCACAAGCAATCAGCCACACCGATGGGAGAAGGTTTGATCAGCGGAGCTATTGAGGGGGAATTATGACGGCATACAGGTTCAGGGGCCGGACACCGACTGGCAGACTGGGAGGTGACATCAGACTGGGAGGGGACATCAGACTGGGAGGGGACCTTAGACTGGGAGGGGACCTTAGACTGGGAGTGGGCATCAGACTGGGAGGGGACCTCAGACTGGGAGGGGACCTTAGACTGGGAGGGGACATCAGACTGGGAGGGGACCTCAGACTGGGAGGGGACCTCAGACTGGGAGGGGACCTTAGACTGGGAGGGCCAGACTGGGAGGTGACCTCAGACTGGGAGGTGACCTCAGACTGGGAGGTGACCTCAGACTGGGAGGGGACCTCAGACTGGGAGGGGACCTCAGACTGGGAGGGCCAGACTGGGAGGTGACCTTAGACTGGGAGGGCCAGACTGGGAGGGGGCATCAGACTGGGAGGGGGCATCAGACTGGGAGGGGGCATCAGACTGGGAGGGGGCATCAGACTGGGAGGGGGCCTCAGACTGGGAGGAGGGCCAGACTGGGAGGGCCAGACTGGGAGGGCCAGACTGGGAGGGCCAGACTGGGAGGTGACCTTAGACTGGGAGGTGACCTTAGACTGGGAGGTGACCTTAGACTGGGAGGTGACCTTAGACCGGGAGGTGACCTTAGACCGGGAGGTGACCTTAGACTGGGAGGTGACCTTAGACTGGGAGGTGACCTTAGACTGGGGGGGCATTAGACTGGGTGTGGGCATTAGACTGGGAGGTGACCTTAGACTGGGAGGTGACCTTAGACTGGGAGGTGACCTCAGACTGGGAGGGGACCTCAGACTGGGAGGGGACCTCAGACTGGGAGGGGACCTTAGACTGGGAGGCCCAGACTGGGAGGTGACCTTAGACTGGGAGGGCATTAGCAGGCATGGGAGCGTTGTGAAGCAGGCTAAGCTCCAAACCTTGGATCCGTTTCCTCCACGAGGAGCCGTCAATTTATTCCAATCAATTTGAAGAGTTTGCCAAAACATAAATTTGCAACACAATTTGAAGTGGTTGTATAATTATTTTTTTTTTTACACTTGTGCGTGTACATTTATTAAAGCAGACAAAAAGCAAAAGGATACAAGCCAAAACGTGAAGCCATAAAAACGGGACCGCTTGGGCCCTGATTTTACCATCATCTCACTTTCCATTAACAAGACACGCATTACTTTGTGACAATACAATACAAATTTCATTTGTTATTAAATACATTTCTTTCTTTAGGAGACATAAGTGTGGTTGCCGTGATCTACTTAAAACATTTAAAAACCAGAGTGGAAAACATACATAAAGTGATCAGCCAATTGGAGAGCACAGTCTAAAAAAAGAACTGGGTCAAAGCCAGTGGTGGAATATGTTGAACCAACCATTAAACGCATAAAAACATCGAATAAAACCAGTTGTCCAGAAGCAGGTGACTTCTATTTTGAAGTGGAATATTAAAATATGTACAAAAAGATTGTTGCCAGTCACCAATTTAGAGGAAAAGAAAAAAGTTAAAACATTTTGTTTTGTGGGATTTGGGGCCAATCGGATAAGAAAAAATAAAATAAAAACAGGAATTTGGGTGGTTCTCGGGGACGCTCGCGGCCTCCTACTTCCACTGCTGCCCGAAACAATCCTGATAAAACTCCTGGTTGTTGGGTTTGTAACCATGGTAACCGGTGGCGTCAGAGATCCTGAGCGGTTGCTGGGGGATGGGCTGCGACCCCCAGTTCTGATTACTGGTCTGGTGCCGCTTGGACTCAGGCTGGTTGTACCCGTCAGCTTTGCGCTTGCCGCCTACCCCGTCTCCTCCTCCACGCCCGCCCCGCGCGCCCCCACGTACCCCTCCACGGCCACGCGGCGTCACTCCTCCACGGGCGCCCCGAGTGCCTCTGCCTGGCCCGGGTCCGCCGCCGCCGCCGCCGCCACCGCCACCGCCGCCGCGCTGGGAGAACCCGGCACGGCCCCTGGGAGCGCTGACGCCCCCGCGGCCCCTGTGCATGGGGCCCCCCCGGGAGCCACGCCCCCCGCCGCCGCGCCCGCGGCCCCCGCCGGGCGACTGGTAGTCATCGTAGCCGTAGTAGGGGTCGTCGTAGCCGCCGCCGCCGTAGCGGCAGCTGTTGTAGTCGTAGCCGTAGTAGTCGTAGTGGTCGTCGTAGCCGTAGTACTCGGGGTACGAGTAGCCGCCGCCGCCACCGCGGGAGCCGCCGCGACCACGCCCTCGGGAGGGAGGCGGCATGGCGGGGCCGTAGTAGTAATAGTCGTCGTACCTGGAGGAGGAGACGGTTAGCTCTGGGAATGAAGAGACGCTGCGTTTGTGACCCACCGTAGCATTCCTGAGAGTTAGAATAAGGCCTAAAAAATTTAATTTGGGTTCCGGTTTCCGACCGACCCTGTCAATTTATGTGCGACCCAAATTATTTTATGATTAAAAAAAATAAATAGAAAATGCAAACTAGAATTACGTTCTTGTACAGCACCTCTTCATTCGTTTTTAAATGAAAACAACCTACCTATCATTCGCTGCCGCTGGAAAAAATAAAATAGATTCCCTACCTACCCATGACCTCAACTGACAACCAACAGGCCTAATGACTTGTGAAGAAGTCCTTCCATTCCCATTTATTATGGTAAAACTATATTCCTAATCCCAGTGCAAAGGATAAACGTGTGGGCCTCCCTATTCCGTGGTCCCGGTGTAACAAATGTCTGCTTGGTGACAGACTGCGAATCAACGTTGAACAAGAGGACGCCCGTCTGAAGGCTGGGAGTGAAACACACACACACACACACTGAAGGGGTCTTACATTGGCGTCTTGGCCTGCTGTCTCTGGGCCTTGCGGTCCTTCCTCTTCTGGTCGGGGGGCTTAGCGAACACTATCTCGATGTGCTCTCCCTCCAGGTCCCTCCCGTTCATCTCCTCCAGAGCCTGCGGGGCGAGGGACACCACACCGTTGGGACAAAGCGGCACAGCGAGGGCTTCACAGTGGGCGGGCCAGTGGCGGTGGCTTTGAGTCTCCTCTGTACAGAGCCCCCCTCATCCCTCGGCGAGGGGACCCTGCCTGGAGGAGCCCTGCTACAAACGCATGAGGGACGCGGGGCCAGTGGAGGACAGAGCTCGGGCCTTTTCTGCAGGCGCATGAAGAAGTACCAGTGAGGAGAGGACGGGGTCTTTAAAGATCTCCTATCATACTTCTTTTCTGGTCTTCATTTCTTATTAATGACTCTTATAGAGCAACCTGACACGAATCACAGCACAAAAAACTGGAGATTTTCGGGAAACTCTTCCTCTCATCTGGGCGCTTTGAGCATTCTCTGTCAACACTTGGCTTCGTCCTTCTCCGCCCCCTCGCCCCCCCCTCCTGCCACTCCGTTGTGATTGGTGACCTTCCGGAAGAGCATGTTGCAGCATAACCATACATGGAAAATCCGGATTGTTCTACATAGATAAATCCCGGAAATTTGAACAAGTGAATGGCGACCGGCGTCCCTAGTGTTTAGCGCCCTGCACTTTCACCCCCAGACGGTCACCAGGGAACACGTCTTAATGCATGTACGGTATTATTTGACACTTTAGTATGGTTAAACATGACTATAAATCATAATAACAACGTTTATAGGTCATAAAAGTCGAAAAAGCATAATAGGTGCTCTTCAAAGAATTGCAAGGCTTTGAATGATGGAGTGGGCACAGATGAGTGGATAGTAAACGATTAGTAAGACGCTGCGTGTTGTGTGTGAGGCCGACCCCACCTTGACGGCCCCGTCCCGATCCTCAAAGTGGATGAAGGCGTAGTCCTTCAGCTTCTTCACACGCTCCAGGATCCCGTACTCTCTGAAGGTCTGCTCCAGCAGCTCCTCCGTCACCCCGTTGGACAGGTTCCGTACGAAGAGGACCTTCACCTGGGGAGACAACAGGCCGGGTTAGGACGAAAGGCCAGCGCCACCACCTGGTCACCGAGGTCCACCAACCAGTGAGATGAACCACCAGGAAGTCACACACACACACACACACGTTAGTGCCATTAGCTAGTGAGCGCTCCAGTGAGTTGAGACCGCTCTTCCCAGCGGTGTGTCGGGGGGGGGGGGGGGGGGGTTACCTTGGCCATGACCTCGGGGTCGGGGTCCTCGATGGGGTCGGCCCACTCCACCGTCACCACGTTGCCCCACACCTTCACTTTGCCGCTCATGAGGCGGCGGCGGGCCTGCGCCGCCGTCTTGTGGTCCTCGTACTCCAGGAAGCAGAAGCCGCGGTTCTTCTTCTTGTCGTCCGGCTGGTGGTACAGGATGATGTCGCTGAGGCCCTCTGGTGGCGGGAGGGGGGAGCGCGCGTTAGGATCACTTCTTAAGGGGGGGGGGGGGGGGGTTTACCGACAGGTGAGAGGGTGATTGAACGGCCTGTAGAGGGGATTCACCCTCACACCTGGTGGCTGAATACGAGGCTCCCAAATTCATTACAGAAAAAAAAAAATAGACATTTGACACAAAATACCAAACCTGCATGTAAAAAACAAGAGTCTTCTTTTTGAAGAAGAACACTGTTTTGTTACGTATAAAACAATGGTTTGTGTACAGGTCTCCAGTCTACTCCCTGGTTCAGGTAGGAAGAGGTGACCTGCCTGTGACTTTGGAGAACTCCTCCACAATCTGCTCCTTTGTTTTGCTCTTTGGAATGGAGCCCACAAACAGCCGGTTGTTGGCCACGGAGATGCACACACCGATGTGTTTGCCCGGGCGGATCTCGTGGTTGTTGCACTGGGGGGGGGGGGGGGGGGGGGGGGAGAGTGAGAGGAGAGTGAGGACCCCCACATACTAACAGCACCCTAACACTGACGCTCACACACACACACACAGGACAACTGCTCTGTGACTTGAAGCGCCGTATTGGAAATATATACACTAACTAACTAACCTCTATAAATGTACAATAAACAAAAATATACAGTGCTGTACAATATACAGTGCTTTGGAATAAACAGTGGTTTAAAATAGAGCATACAATAAACCAAACTAAATATATGGTACAATATTCAGTACTGTAAAATACACCAAACTGTACAATATAGAGTACTGTAAAATAAAACTACAATATTCTGTACTGTTCCATATACAGTCCTGTACAATATACAGTACTGTAAAATATACACTACAATATTCTGTACTGTACAATATACAGTCCTGTCCAGTATAGTCCTGTACAGTATACAGTCCAGTATACAGTACCGTAAAATATACACTACAATATTCTGTCCTGTACAATATACAGTCCTCTACAATATACAGTCCAGTATACAGTCCTGTCCAGTATACAGTCCTGTATAGTACAGTCCAGTCCTGTATACAGTCCTGTACAGTATACAGTCCAGTCCTGTAGTACCCCGGGGGTACAGCAGCCTGGTGGCTGAGCCTCACCAGCTGGACGGCTTCCTGCGCAGCGTCCTTAGTGCAGAAGGTGACGAAGGCGTAGCCGCGGTTCATCCCGCTCAGAGGGTCCATCATCAGCCTCAGGTCCCAGATGGGCCCCGCCTTCTCAAACAGCGGCACCAGCTCGTCCTCAAACAGGTCCCGCGGGATCTTACCCACAAAGATCTGGACCAAAGAGATACGATTTAACACGAGATCAGACTCCTTCCCCGTCTAGTCTGTTGTACTTCGTCAGCGCTTTGGGGAATTTTCAGCGTTTAGCTCCAACTTGTGCGCTGATGGTTGAGAGCCGAACTCGACGCTTGTATTAAAGCATCCGCTGGATGACTTATTGTCATCATTGGGTCAGCTGGCTGTCATAAACCTTTGGCCCGATCAGCCCTTTGAGACTGTGATGGTGATTAAGGGCTACACAAATCAAATAGAATTGAATGAACCAACAGACTCTGCACCTGTGGACACACCAGGATACTCTGGTGGTGAGTGAGGGTGTGGGTTTGAACCCGGCCCCAACCTGCTCATTAACGCACAATCATCTAAAAAATCCACAGCCACAGAACACCCCCCCCCCCCCCCCTCCACGTAGCCCGGCGACCCCGTACCTCGGTCCCGATGGGCGGCTGCCCGGCGTCGTGGACCGACTCCGGCGGCGGACCCCCGTACTTGCGCTGGCCCGTGGTGACGTCCAGGGTGTAGCCGGTGCGCTCCAGCAGCGTCTTGAGGCGGGTCTCGTCCGGCCCCTTGGTGGCGTCGGCCACCTTGGTGCCCTGCTTCTCGCGCTGCCGGTACGTCTTCATCACCCCGCACAGGAAGGCACTCTTGTTCTGGACGGGAGGAGGACACGGGCACTTAATGTACGCACTTAGTGTACGACGTACTACATTTTGATTATTTAAAGGGCAGTGCACGTCAATCTACATTCATGTTAATGTGCACAGGATGGCTAAAGTGTAAAAACATATTAAAGAATACACACAGGAACCGAAAACAGTATAACATGATGTCAACAGACTCCATTAAAACAAATAACCATACAACCATTCAAACAAACCACTATGGGTTATAGTACTTATTTGTGTAGCATCTTGTCCTAGCTATCTTTGTGGTACACGGGGAATAGGTTACCTAGCGATTGTTAGCGTTTGGCACTTGGTTCTTTGACCATCCTTACTGTACCCACAGCGGTATATTGTTGTTTCTCTTTCTCTGACAAATGTACTTCCCCTTGGATAGTCCCTTTGGATAAAAGCATCTGCTACATGCCCTAAATGCAAGTGTAAAAGAACTCCGTTGATGGGAGGATTGAGGTGCTCACAGGTCAGGAGGCGGGGCTTCAGATCAACGATACAAACAGATGTTGAAAGGGCCCCTGCTTTACCGCCAGGTGTGTGCCCTTCCCGATGCATGATGAGCTATATCACACACCTTCAACAGGGACTGTACCAGCAGGTAGGCTGATCGTTCAACACACACACACCTGAAAGACTCATGTGTACCGTCCTGATAGGGTACAGGCTAATCCTCGTCCCACCCAGATGGTAAAGTAGGGACCATTTGGACTGAGTGGAAGAGGTACAGACTAGAGTGAGGGAGCCTACCTGGACTGAGTGGAAGAGGTACAGACTAGAGTGAGGGAGCCTACCTGGACGTGTGACAGGTCGCTCTCCTTGAACTGCACCAGGACCTGCAGAGCCCCGTCCTCGTTGAACTCCTTCAGGGCCTCGATGGCCCGCTCATCCAGGTCGCTGTGGGCAACCAGGCCTGGGGGGGGCGATACACCAGAACAAACCGGTTACACCACCACCAAACCAAAGAGGAAACGCTTGCTGGCGTAGAAGTAAGTCGTCAGATTTGTTTGTTGTACTGCATGACAGGTATCACTCAAAAGATGTCAGTCTGCAGGATGGATACACAAAGTGGGAATGGTTTCACACAGTTCTGGAACTGCTTAGTAGCTCTATTCAATTCAAAATTTAGGACATCACTTACTCGACTCGGTAACTTATTTATATTTATCCATCAATAACAAAAAGTCAGAAAAATTGCAAATTATATAATATGCAATTGTTAATTGTTGTAGCCCATTGACTGTTATGTTGTCCTCTTATACATTATTGGTGGAAACCTGGAATAGAGGCAGACAGTGCTGTTTCAGCCAATTGGAAAGCGAAGTCTACTTGGTGATCAGCATGGACATCAATGAGAAAATGAAGACCATTCTAACCAGAGGTCCAGTGACAGCATGTTGAAACACATTCAAGTGTTCATATTCACCCTGGTGGATTCAACCCCAATATAAAAGGTGATTGCAGTGGGGAGTATTTACGACCAGACGAACAGTAATAGGTTTGTAACACATGACAGAATGCATGTCCGACCCTCTGCCCCACATTAGAAGTCACACAATGTTTCTCACTGGCATTAATCCAACTGTCCCATGTCCCGTCAGACACACGTCTCTCTTGTTTCTGTGCATCAGGTGATGAGCAGCGCGTACATCTCTACTGTGAGCCCCCTCTGTCACCCCTACTGACACAACACACACCAGCTGTCTGGGCTGTCGAGCTGAAGTCACTCAAACTACAAACAGATCCTTCAAAAGGACTCTTTCTTAACCAAGAAAAATTCACATAATTTACGGGTGCAGACGTGTATAGTGGAAGGAACAGCAGACAAACTAGAACAGCTGAATAAAAAAGACAAGCATGCGTCAAACCACAGTGGGTGAAGATGTGCCAATGCCAACTTGAGGCTGGTGATAGAACAAGAGGAGATGATGGAGGGGCAGAAACGAATGGTAGCGTAACAACACACGGTACCTGCGATGTAAACTTCGTCTAGCTTCTCGGCGACTTTCTGCGGTAATCCCGCATCAAGCAGAGTCTGAAAGTGCTCCGACCGGGTGACCTCGACGGCCGCGGTGTCCATCGGCTCCGTGGACTCCTCCGTGCCGTTCCCGTTCACATGATCGACAGCCATGTCGGTAGACATCTGTGCAGGCGAGAGAAGTTAACAATACCGATGAGATGGGTTGTTGTGAATAATCAGCAGGAGGGTATCGATCCATCAGCAGGGTATCGATCACGTTTCAGCAGCCCACTGGCACCGGGGGACAGACTACCCAGTGTTTCAACACGCTGGATCAGCGTGTCAAAACCAGTACCGGGTGGGACGGAGATCATTCAAACAACACATCGTAGTACACTTCAAACATTAACCCAACACACAAATTCATCCACGATCACCTGTGCGAAACGTGCCTAAATGAAAACACGTTGAGCGGAGGATGGTCCGACCTGTAGTAAGTAGTCGACACATACACAATGCATGGACAGAGCCCGTCAGTCACACCACCAACACACAGGGACATAGAGCCATGGACATCTGCAGAACATGAAATACTTATAATAATATTAATAATGTGATATTGATGAAGGTATTGGGTCTGGCTAACGTTAGCCCGGCGACGCCACGCCTCTCGGCCTGTCGTCCACCAGGCTAGCCTTATTCTCATTATATATCTCATTATTCAGCCTGATATCAGGCGGGGTTTTAAATGCACAGGTTAAACGTCTGGGAGAAAAACCCAGTTGAAGTAAATCATTGTCAAATGTATGCCAGGAAAGATTCAGTCAGAATAATAGCGCTGTACAAAATGCCGGCTAGCCGTGAGGATGCGGCTACGTGCTAACGGGAGCAGCTACATGCTAACGGTAGCCGTCACCACATCACCTCAACGTGCATCCGGCAGTGAAAGGGTGAACGTTCACGTGGACATTCTGACGTGAATAAATGGACTTCGAAGGGTTACGTACCATGCAGGTCTTCGACAGAGTACACAATACAGACTTGGTGTATTCGATATGTTAAGAGAAAGAAAAATAATCCCGACAGCAGGTTTGGATTGAGTCCTCACTCCCGGTTAAACAAAATGGCGACCGCGTAACGTCGCGATTTCTGTGTGACGTAAACGGGGTCTCCTCTGCCGCCACGCACGGGCTGCTCAATTTCCCTAACGTATTGTAATATTTGTTTTACATACAAAGAAACGATTTAAAATATTAGTATTATTCAGATCGAATTTGGTTGCAATTGTCAATTTGTAATGGTCAGTGTCGACGTCCACACGTATTATTCTAAAAATTTACTTGGGTCATTATATACAGTATTTCATCCAAATCTGATAAAAACGAGACGCTCCCATGACAGGACCGGTGACCAGTTATATTGCGGAGAGATAGACACAATGTTCCTCATGTACATATCGTTTCCGTAGTGTAGTGGTTATCACGTTCGCCTCACACGCGAAAGGTCCCCGGTTCGAAACCGGGCGGAAACATATTTTGAATTTTCGGGAACCCTTCGAATACTTTTCGTTTAGTGATCTGATAATGAGCTTTTTATTATTATTTTAAGCGTATTTGCGAACGATTTAGAAAGCGGTTTCTTACCCAGGCCGTTTAATGAACGCTGTATGCACTTGCCACTCACTGTGTATGATATAAAGTGACAAGAAAAGTAATAGCTATGCTATTTAATTATTCAATCTCAATGATATAAGCAGTTTTCTGCAGGCCGGCAGATCAGATCGGTGATCCAGAAGGCCCCATGCAGATGCATTTCACCATGCAGAGAGGTGGTTGGTCCTCAATAATCTTCATGTATACGCTCATAAAGTAACATTACATGGTATTTGGCCGATTAGACGTATCCATGGTCTTATGAGGAGCTGCTGGTAGCAGGAGGTTTATCATCATTTAATGGGCGGATGGACCAATGAGTGATCTATTTTACGTAGATTTCATGTTAATTTTAATACGTTATATTTTCAGTTTTCCAATTTTATATCTGAAATACTTATTAAAAAGAACAAAAAAGACAAAAAATGAACAGCAAAAAGGAAGAAAGTGATGAGCTGCCAGATAAACAAAAAAGTACAAAAAAAAAAATCCTGTTTCCGCCCGGTCTCGAACCGGGGACCTTTCGCGTGTTAGGCGAACGTGATAACCACTACACTACGGAAACTCGGTGACTACTCGCACACAAGAACAGCACTACATAGTTAGTAGACGTAGATGTAGGCGCTTCATAGTTAGATTGACCCTTACCCATACTCATGCCCGTTTTACTTTGTTCAGCCCTAACAATGTATATCATTAAATATCTCTGGTCTTACGGAGGACCAGTCGGAGAGATATTTAATGGCTCGTTGTGACGGCTGGAACAAATGTTAGGCCACACGTTGTCAGTGGCGGATATAGTCGTTTTAACTCCCAACCGAACAGCGAGCTCTGAATACAAAAACCTTTACCATGTTTCCGCCCGTTCTCGTACCGCGGACCTTTCGCGCGGTAGCCGAAATGGTATGGCTTAACTTTCTTAACTTTCCCCATTCATTCTCAATGGTAGTTCTTAACAGTACGGATGTAATATTTTTTCAGCCACTGGTAGAAATTAGGCGCTGAGTTTCCGTTATTCAATATATTATTCAAACGCCCCTTCATACCACAATATGAGTTTATGAAAAAAGATTTATTTATGTCTTTTTTTCTTTGAAGCACTAAAAACAGTGCAATGTTGTGATGTTTTAATAAATGTAGTCTTCTATCTGATTAAATTGTAAGAATTGTATTCGTTCGCACTTATTTGACACTCGTTCTGATGATATAAATAGCTTAAAGTGTAAAAACGGAATTTGGAAAAAAATAAAACGGTATTTGGAAAAAATAAAACGGATTTCATAGGGCCCTTTGAAAATTCAGGCCCTGGTTCGGACAAACTTTTTCGGAATATCTGCTCTATAGAATATAATGAGAATTCGACATGAACGTTGTTTAACTCAAAACAGTTAGGATGTTTCCGCCCAGTTTCGAACCGGCAAATGGAACTCATTGACCTTGGGTGTCTTGAAAGGCGCCTCTAAATTAAATGTATTATTATTATTATTATTATGTATGGAGAGAATCTATCAACCCACGGAGGTGGTTATATCCAAGATATTATCCTAAACATCCATTCTCTTTACATATACAGTCTATGCTCTCAACAGCAAGCACTAAATACTAAAACTTCGAGTAGTATTTAATGTTTCCGCCCGGCCTCAAACCGGGGACCTTTCACGTTTCAGGCGACGTGATGACCACTATACTACGAAAACCTGTGAGAAAAAAAAAAAGCAGTCCTAAAAGAGTTTGTCATCAGAAACACATGAACAGATTTTAAGCGCTTGTTTAAACCCTCAATAATATGAATAATATACTGGGCGTGGTGCCCAGTAGATACTGCTGAAGGTTCAGTTCCTGGTTCAGACAGACTTTTTCAGAATAGATGATCGATAGTAAAGCAGGAGAAATTAAACATCAACTTTGAATCTCTCCAAAGAAATTGTGCTGTGCTCCTTACCTATACAGTCTACACCCTCAACGAGAGCTCTGAACACAAAAAATTGTCCTTGTTTCCGCCCGGTCTCGAACCGGGGACCTTTCGCGTGTTAGGCGAACGTGATAACCACTACACTACGGAAACCTGTGCCAATGGGGACAACCCTAGAAAAGTTTGTGATCAGAAACACACGTATGAACAGCTTTTAAGCACAGATTTAAAGTTTAAACATAAAATAATATGACAAGGCTATTTGTAGAAGACGTTCAGTGCTGCCGGTTCACACAGACTTTTTCAGAATAGCTGCTCTATAGACTACAAAGGGAATTTGACATTAATTTCGAACATCTCAATACAGTAAAGCTAATCCGCCCGGGGACCTTTCACGTGTTAGGCGAACGTGATAACCACTACACTACGGAAACCTGTGTGGGAAGAAAAGGCAACCCTAGAAAAGTGCGTCATCAGAAGCACAAACATAAACAGGTTTTCAGCGCAGGTTTAAACACTTAATAATATGACAAGGCTATTGGTTGAAGCCTTGTCATATTATTATCCATTCTCCCATCTGCTACCGCGGGGAACAATGCTAGCATGCTAGGCTTCAATTGTAAAGTCGTAACGACAGCGGCAAAAGCCAGCCAAGACATGCTAATGGCTACGAACCATCCATTGCACGCTAGACGATCCAGGATGAGACGGTTAACCCAGATGTCCATGCTGGAGAGGTGCACGAAGAAGACTCAGGAACGCTAGGCAATACAGGAAAGGAGGTTGACACCCAGACACTTCTAATGCCGCGTTTCCACTGCAGGGTGCGGAACGGATCGGATCGCAAAGGTGCGGTAGGGAGGGGGCGGTATAGCCCAGCTCAGTTCCGAGGTCGCGTTTCCACTGCCGACAGTACCCTTGGTGGTAGGCCGGATGTCGATCGCCGCGGCAGCTACGTAAACATAGTAAACAACGTCTTCCTCCCCAAGAATGCAGACGAACGTCTCCACCTCCTTGTTCGGCCAAGCAAGCTTTTTACGCGACATGTTAATTGTTAAGAATAATACCTCGAGGCTACTGTTTGTTCGTCTTTATCCCCGCGTCGACCGGAAGTGACGATTCTGTCGACCAATCAACGGAGGGGGGGTGTAGCTAGAATTCCAGGGTACCCTTTCAGGCGTCTGGTCTCGTTTTGGGTACCGCAACGGAGGAGTCCCCAAAATGGGGTCGGAACGGGTACGGCAAAGTCCGGGTCACGCCCACTTTTGGCGGTGGAAACGCGATCCGACCCGCACCTTTGCGATCCGATCCGTTCCGTACCCTGCAGTGGAAACGCGCCATAAGAACTTCTCACAACTATAGTTAACTTTCATACAGTCTATGCTCTCAACTGCGAGCGCTAAATACAAATACTTTGACCATGTTTCCGCCCGGTCTCGAACCGGGGACCTTTCGCGTGTTAGGCGAACGTGATAACCACTACACTACGGAAACCTGTTAGTTGGAAACAAAACCCTAGAAAAAACTGTCATCAGAAGCACCTGCATGAACAGGTTTTCAGCAGAGGTTTAAACACTTAATAATATGACGAGGCTATAGGTTGAAGAGGTTGCGTGGTGCCCAGTAGACACTGCTGAAGGTTCTGCTCCAGACAGACTTTTCCCGAATAGCTGCTCGATGGCAAAGCAAGAGAATTTAAACTTTAAATTTGTATGTATCAAAATACAAATATTGTTTCCGCCCGGTTTCGAACCGGGGACCTTTCGCGTGTGAGGCGAACGTGATAACCACTACACTACGGAAACACATATATGCCTCAATCTGGCCACCCCAATTAATCCCGTCATCAACCGTCCAGTCTAGTTCACAACATTTAATGGAACCAGGGTCAGAGTGGTCAGGTGTGAATGCAAGTGGTTATAACATACATATTTGAAACATATTATCCTAAACATCCATTCTCCAATCTGCTACCGCGGGGAACAATGCTAGCAAGCTAGGCTACAATTGTATGGTCGTAACGACAGCGGCCAAAGCCCGCCAAGACATGCTAATGGGCTACGAACCGTCCATTGCACGTTAGACAATCCAGGTGGAGACGGTTACCCCAGAAGTCCATGCTGGAGGGGTGCACGAAGATGGCAATACAGGAATGGATGTTGACACCCCAACACTACTAAGAACCTCTCACAACTAGAGTTAGAGTTTAACTTTCATACAGTCTATGCTCTCAACTGCGAGCGCTAAACACAAAAACTTTGACCATGTTTCCGCCCGGTCTCGAACCGGGGACCTTTCGCGTGTTAGGCGAACGTGATAACCACTACACTACGGAAACTGATACCAAAATGAAATCAGTTTTAGTAATTGTTTGTGTAAATGGAAGAGGTTACTAAACACATTATTCTAAGCATTCATTCTCTTTACCATGCAGTCTACGCCCTCAACGAGAAGTCTGAACACAAAACTTTTCCTTGTTTCTGCCCGGTTTCGAACCGGGGACCTTACACTACGGAAACTCACGGTTTGTATATAACTCATGTATGCACAGAATCTGGCAACCGGTTATATCCTACATATTATCCTAAACATCCATTCTCTTTACCTATACAGTCTAGGTCAGGGGTCGGCAAACCTAGGCACGCGTGCCACCACTGGCACGGGGCAGCATAATCATTGGCACACTTTTTTTGTTTCATTATTATTATTTAAAAATGTCACAGCACAATGCGGCAGCATAATCATACCGATTTTCTTTTTCAATTTATTCTGTTTGGGGCATTTCCTCCCAGTGCAAATAGGTTTAAATTAGTTTCAGAAAGCACTGCTCTGAAATGGGATCAAATAATAGTTTTTAAACCTAGGTTGTAAGTAATAGAAAATAACATGTTTAAAATATTGTTGCAAGTGGCCTATATGCATCGCCTTCACATAGTTTTGCAAATGTACATGTCTTAAAGGTATTGATGTGGATGGTTCCAACATTCTCATATATTCTTGTTTTTTACATTTCTCACTGTACGTCCACACCAGAAGCGAATTGAGCGACCAAATCGCCGGAAGTCATTCACTTTCTATGGGCAAGAGCGACCAAAGCGACCAAAGCGACCAACGCTACCAGCGACCAAAGTTGAGCAACCAGAGCGTCAAAAAGAAGTTGAAAACTTTTTAACTTTATGCAAATTATTATTATTCGCTTCAGCGGCCAAACACTGACAGCCAATCGGAATGTAGACGCTCTTCGCTTGCGTGGATCCCAGGGAACATCGGCAGGCACTTTGGTTCCTACCTACCTTTATTCACTCACTGAACAAAATGTCGGCTGAAGTATTAATCGCGGCTGTAACTGGGCACCCGGTGTTGTACGAACCAACACTTTTTCAGTTCAGAGATCGAAACACCATAGTGGTTTGGATATCAAGTGATGATAAGCGGGAGTATTTATAGGCTACATCTAGAACGTTCGTATTTAAGCGGGAATAATTTTAATTTGCTCTCCATGCCACCAATCTAACCAACCAATCGCGTGTAGCATGCTTTAAACAAAACCAAAAAAGTTTTTGAAATCGTCACATAAACAAACTAATCGACAAGACGAGGGATAAATGACAAGGGATATATCTCTAGTCTTTTATCCCTCTATTCCCCACTATTCACGGAGCCTGAAGTGAATAATTGTTAATTAAATAGTCTAGATAGATAGATAGCCTAGTCAAGTCTTTATTAATACCAAACGACACAAATCGTCGGGAATCCATTTAGGTGGTTCGGCCCACACAGGACAGTAGCCTACAAGACCACACAGAACAAGTCTGACTGGACATACACACAATACATCACATTAAAACTAGACACGCTTTGATATATAGATAGACAGATAGGCCTAGATAGATAGATATGTTCCATTATTTGCCTTGCGGAGCCAACCAGTCCTGTGCACGTATGCAAATTAGCCATGTGCGGCAATGTCTATTTGTTTTGAGTGCGACGAATGAGTGCAGATCATGATTTGCAGATGCAGATCAGTGAAACATATTTTAACTACTACAGCACGCAGGGTTTTTTGTTCTCCGTTGTAATTAGCCTACATTTTAGGATTTTTTTTATATTGGGGGGAATCACTGTCCTACTTGTTGTCGAAGCACTTTATCGAACAAGCAAACCGTCTCGGCAATATGGCCAAGCTGTATGGGAGAGTTCACTATTTGATATGGCTGTCTGTAGGGCCTACTAAACGCATACGGCTCCTTTAAAAGCGTCTGCATAATTGAATTGTACGTCATGAGCGACTTGAGCGACCAAAGCGAACAGAAAAATTCGCAGCGAAACTTTGTGAGCGACCAAAGCGTCAAAGACTGTACGTCCTGGTGTGGACGTACAGTCACAGTGCAAATATGTTTTTGAATGAGTTTCTGAAAATTGTGTTTTAAGTTGGGACATATGTAATTATAATTTGTAAGTCCATGTTGCAAATATGACAACCAAAAAAACATTTAAAATGTTGATGCATGATTGTGGACTATATGGAAAGAGTACAATTACAGGTCTTCTGAAAATGTTATTGGTAGCTGGGTCATAATTCTGCTTAATTTTTTATATATTGTTGCTTAAGGCGCACTCATTAATGAGAAAATGTCAAACTGACACTGCATGTTGAAAAGGTTGCTGACCCCTGGTCTAGGCTCTCAAGAGCCAGCTCTAAACACAAAAAGCTTCACCATGTTTCCGCCCGGTCTCGAACCGGGGACCTTTCGCGTGTTAGGCGAACGTGATAACCACTACACTACGGAAACCTGCGTTGCATAAAAAAGGCAACCTTTTACAAATTTGTCATAAGAAGCACACGCATGAACAGATTTTCAGCGCACGTTTATACACTCAATAATATGACGAAGTTATTTGTTAAAAAGATGTCGTAGTGCCCAACCTTCAGCCCACACTGCTGAAGGTTCAGTACACACATTTTTAAGAATAGCTGTTCTATAGTAAAGCAGGAGAATTGAAACATTAACTTTGTATATCTCAATACAGAGATACATTTTCCGCCCGCTTTCGAACCGGGGACCTTTCGCGTGTGAGGCGAACGTGATGATAACCAAACCAAATAAAAATCTTGCAACCCAAAAACCCTCCATCAACTGTCCAGTTTATAAATTCACAACATTAAATGGAACCAGGGTCTCAGTGGTCATGTGTGAATCGAAGTGGTTACATCATACATATTTTAAACATATTATCCTAAACTTCCATTCGCCCATCTGCTACAAAGCTAGCACGCTAGGCTACAATCGTAAGGTCGTAACGACAGCGGCCAAAACCCGCCAAGACATGCTAATGGGCTACGAACCGTCCATTGCACGGTAGACGATCCAGGAGGAGACGGTTACCCCAGAAGTCCATGCTGGAGGGATGAACGGAGAAGACTCAGGAACCCTAGGCGATACAGGAAAGGATTTTGACAGACACCCCAACACTTCACTTCTAAGAACTTCTCACAACTAGAGTTAGAGTTTAACTTTCATACAGTCTATGCTCTCAACTGCGAGCTCCAAATACCAAAACTTCGACCGCTTCCGCCCGGTCTCGAACCGGGATATTTTCCCGTTAGGCGAACGTGATGATAACCACTACACTACGTAAACCTGTTAAAACATCGAAGACAACTCTAAATTACGATCTTGTTAGGAGCATATATGAACAGATTTTAAGCACCGTTGTTAACACTTAAGCCGTTTCTCAATACCAAGTACGCGAATTTCGGACTCGTGGACTTGGAAGTTCGCAGACTTCCAAGTACAAACCTCCGAGGCCGGGAGTACGCACTCGATGACGTCACCATCTTATTATTTGAGAATAGGCTATTGATATAAGAATTACGAACGAGCGAGAATAGAACACACACACACACACACACACACACACACACACACACACACACACACACACACACACACACACACACACACACACACACACACGATATTTGTGGTGTGTGTGTGGAAGAGGTGGAGTGCTGTCCAGCAGACAGAGTTTTTCAGAATAGCTCCTCTATTGTACAGCAAAATAATTTAACATAACATTCTGTATCTCCAAAAATAAAACCAGGACCTTGTTTCCGCCCGGTCTCGAACCGGGGACCTTTCGCGTGTTAGGCGAACGTGATAACCACTACACTACGGAAACTGAAAGACACTTCTATAAAAGGTGGAAAAAATATTTTCCTCACAAGCCGGGAAGAAAGACAACACAACATACATTAGTTCGAAAAATACATACTTTGGCGAGCTGCACGGGAAGGATGAGACGGCATCCCAGGGTCAGCAGTTCACTGCTGTATCCGCTCCCCATACGTCACCGCACAACTTCGGGACTGCTTTAATAGCAAAAGCAAGTAGAAAACACACCTGACCATTCAACGACCGTAACACTTTAAGTAATGGTGCAATGAGAACACGTGGCAAAAATACACACCCACATCGATCAACATCAATTTCCATGAACCCTGATTAGTTTCCAAACCAGAAATGACCCAGGAGGGCCCCGAAAGGTCCAAACAGAGAGGGAAGACCCTTCCCGAAATCCCTTGGGCGTCCACCCCTGTGGTCGCTACAATACAAACAAGGATAGCCTTCTTAAACATGAACTATAAAGTTGTATCACGCGTGTTATTGTCGAGGAACTTAAAGTGATCTGTATTCTTGGATGTAGAATCTAGATGGATAAGCGTTATGGCTTTTGCAAAGGACCGCACTCACGTTTCCGTAGTGTAGTGGTTATCACGTTCGCCTCACACGCGAAAGGTCCCCGGTTCGAAACCGGGCGGAAACACATTTTTTCTTCGGGTTAGATAACTACCAAAAAAAAACAAGTAAACCACATAAACTGTTAAATTATAACACGGATAAACAAACCAAATCCTGGGACAGCCACACAACGTCTGAAGTTGTATTTCATCAACACCGGGTTAATCCATGAATGGTCTGGGTTAATGAAGTGTTACCCAACCTTATCTGATCTCATCTTGTCAGAGGTTGTTCTGGCAAGTGGAAGGGATTCTCTCTCTATCTCTCTCTCACACACTGTCTCTCTCTCTCTCTATGGGCGGGCCAGAGAGTACAGATGAGAGAGGAGAGGAGAGGAGAGGAGAGAGGAGAGAGGGTCTTGAAGGAATCTGCGAGTGTTGATCGTGTTTTTTAGGAGACCTCCTCATCCCTGAGTGACATGGACCCCCAGAACCAGCTCCCCGCCCGGGGGGGAGGGCCGGACTACCGCCGATACACGGTGAGACCTGTCAATCATTACTCAGTTCACCGTACTCAACCTCCACTCTGAGGTCCAAGATATTGATCCTGGGTTTGACCGCTAATGTCTGCAGCTTGGAGGCTATAGAGCCACACGACCCCTGACCCCTGACCCTGACCCCGACCTGCTCCTTAATGACAGGTTGACCGGGGGAACCCCGGTAACGGCTTTTATTTACCGTGACGCTAATGTGGGCGTGTCGACCCCCGACCCCAGGTGGCAGAGGGACCGGACCCCGTCCCCATCGGCGCCACCGTGATCCGCAGGGCCAAGCGGCCGGCGGGGGCGGGGTGCCCCGGGAGGCTGAGCCCCGAGGGATCGGGGGGCCCCGGGGCGGGTGGGCCCCGGGGGGAGCACCCCAAAGACGGGCCCCTGCAGAGCGGGCCGTCCCTGGGACCGGACCCCGAAGCCACGGTGAGTCAAGAACCCGGAGGACCGTCACAGAGGGTCGGAGCGGCTACTCGGGTTTTATGTCCGTAAAGTATTATTTGTTTTTTTTTTTAGTAAGTGACGTCACGCTCACTGTTGATGCTGAGTGGGGTCGGCAGGTTGTGTGTGTGTGTGTGTGTGTGCGTGCGTGTGCGAGTGCACGTGTGTGTGTGTGTGTGTGTGTGTACGTGTGTGTTTGTGTGTGTGTGTACGTGTGTATCCGTGTGTGTGTGTGTGTGTGTGTGTGTGTGTGTGTGTGTGTGTGTGTGTGTGTGTGTGTGTGTGTGTGTGTGTGTGTGTGCGTGTGTGTGTGCGTGTGCGAGTGTACGTGAGTGTGTGT
>NC_079432.1:1870695-1873195 GCF_026213295.1 Gadus chalcogrammus
CTGGAGGACGACGGCAGGTCGGCCGAGGACACCGGAGCTCGAACCCTCAACCCCTAGACCAGCCTGACCCTAGACCAGCCTGACCCTAGACCAGCCTGACCCTAGACCAGCCTGACCCTAGACCAGCCTGACCCTAGACCAGCCTGACCCTAGACCAGCCTGACCCTAGACCAGCCTGACCCTAGACCAGCCTGACCCTAGACCAGCCTGACCCTAGACCAGCCTGACCCGAGACCAGCCTGACCCTAGACCAGCCTGACCCTAGACCAGCCTGACCCCTAGACCAGCCTGACCCTAGACCAGCCTGACCCTAGACCAGCCTGACCCCTAGACTACCCTGACCCCTGCCTTCTCTGATGGGTGGAGGAGGTGGAGGTAGAGTGGGGGGGTGGCGTGAAGGAGGTGGAGGAGGTGGAGGTAGAGTGGGAGGTTGGGTGGAGGAGGTGGAGGTAGAGTGGGAGGTTGGGTGCAGGAGGTGGAGGAGGTGGAGGTAGAGTGGGGGGTTGGGTGCAGGAGGTGGAGGAGGTGGAGGTAGAGTGGGGGGTTGGGTGGAGGAGGTGGAGGTAGAGTGGGAGGTTGGGTGCAGGAGGTGGAGGTAGAGTGGGAGGTTGGGTGAAGGAGGTGGAGGAGGTGGAGGTAGAGTGGGGGGTTGGGTGCAGGAGGTGGAGGAGGTGGAGGTAGAGTGGGAGGTTGGGTGCAGGAGGTGGAGGAGGTGGAGGTAGAGTGGGAGGTTGGGTGAAGGAGGTGGAGGAGGTGGAGGTAGAGTGGGGGGTTGGGTGCAGGAGGTGGAGGTAGAGTGGGAGGTTGGGTGCAGGAGGTGGAGGTAGAGTGGGAGGTTGGGTGGAGGAGGTGGAGGTAGAGCGTGGGTTGATGAGATGGAGGAAGTGGTGGTGCTGGTTATGACGTCATAGTAGAATAAAGCCTGCGCTCCTCAACTCTAGAAAGATCACGGCTACAGGACATCAAGTCCTCCCTGGCCTGATCTACAGGACCAGGACCAGGACCTGGACCGGGTCTAGAGGACCGGGTCTACAGGACCTGGAACTGGTCTACAGGACCAGGACCGGGACCAGGACCAGGACCTGGACCGGGTCTACAGGACCAGGACCGGGTCTACAGGACCAGGACCTGGACGGGTCTAGGGGACCAGGACCAGGACCGAGTCATTAGTGCTATGTGTCCCTGCTGCTGTGTTGTCATGAGGCCGGACAGACGGGCGTACGTTCTGCTCAGTCCTCAGGTGCCACCAGGTAACCTTCAGAGTTCTGTTCCCGGTCCTACAGTCCTGTCACTGCAGAGCGGGCGGGGTCAGGGGTCAGGGGTCAGGGGTCGGGGGGGTGAGGGTGCCTGGGCAGCCCGTCTCCCCCGCTGGCTCTCAGAGACAGATGGTGTCTGACACGCAGGCAGACGACAAGGGCATGCAGATTATATATCTATGGCAACCAGACCTGGTGGATGTATCCATGGCAACCAGGACCGGATGATGTGTCCAAGGTAACGAGGAGTGGACGATGTGTCCGTGGAAAACACTGACGCGTCCATGGCAATCAGGACCGGATGATGTGTCCACGGTAACGAGGAGCGGATGATGTGTCCGTGGAAACCACCCACGTGTCCATGGCAACCAGGAGTGGATGATGTCGTCATGGCAACCAGGACCCAGAGTTTAAGGAAGAAGAGAAGTGCATCAGGACCTTCTGACTTGATTTTAATGAATCCCCCCCCCCACCCACTCTCCCCGATGATAAAGGAGGAAAAAGGAGTTTGTTCTGTTCCAAGATATTAAAAATATAACGTTTCCACGGCGCCATGTGAAGACGCCCGTGGCGTATTCGGTTTGAGGCGTGATCAAACGGAGAACATGAAGGGAGGACGACACCAGACATTCATAATTCACCTCTCAGCTCCTCATCCCAGTCCCTCGTTACCCTGATCCAAGGTGCTGATCCCGGGTTCCACGGGGTCTGATTAAGGGTTCTAAAGCTACTGAAGGTTCCCATGGAGGGTTCCTCTGGTCTGAAGTCCTGAATGGACTCTAATGTTCTGATGGAGGGCTCTGGGTTCTACACACCAGCGGTAAGAGCCCGTTGGTTCTAGCAGCTGGCGTTTAGAACCAGTGGTCCATCGAGGCGGAGAGGAGCCCAGAGGAACATAGAGGGGGTGAGGGCTGCCAGAGGGGTTCTGTGAGGACCACCTGGATCACCTGAGGCTCGTTAACACCAGCAGGACCACGTCTGACTCCGTCCAATCACACGCTACATCCCTTCACTCCATTAGTCGTGTCTGCCCGGAGTAGATCGAGTGGCCCTTCTGCGGAGGTCTCCGGCGGGCTCTCTGGTGTCTCCGACGCGACCTCCGGACTATTCTGGGATGGCTGAGGGGCAAGATGATCCGCCGGCGGTACCGGAGCCCGGAGCCGGGAGCTCTGGGTTCCGCCCGGCTCCGGGGGGAGTGAGATCTGCTTTGGGAACGTCTCGTGTGTCCAAACTCATTCCCTCGG
>NC_079432.1:1875695-1930695 GCF_026213295.1 Gadus chalcogrammus
ATGTATGCGTGTGATAATGCGTGTGCATGTGATTGTGTGTGTGTATTTTGTGTATGTGTGTGTGTGTGTGTGTGTGTGTGTGTGTGTGTGTGTGTGTGTGTGTGTGTGTGTGTGTGTGTGTGTGTGTGTGTGTGTGTGTTTGTTTGTGTGTGTCTGTGTGTGTGTGTGTGTGTGGTGCTGGACCAGACAGTGCCACCCTGCGGTGGAGTGGGCAGGATTAGAGAGAGTCTGTTTCAATGTTGTTCTCAGACACAAACACAACACACACACACACACACACACACACACACACACACACACACACACATCAAACACACACACACACTTACACAACCCACAACGCAGACACACACACAACAACACACAGAGACACACACACAAAATCAGACACACACAAACACATACACACAAACACAAACAGACAGACACACGCACGCGCAAAATCCCACACACACTAGCACTGTTATCTCTCTACTCAAGCGAAACCCACAGCTTTCCATCATGCTGTACATCCCTCTAAAACACACACACATACACACACACGCACACATCCAAACTGCCGTATTTCCCGGTTCAGCTCTGTCAGTCAACAACTCAGTCAACATTCAAACGACACCTCTGATTGGCCAATCCCGGTCTAGCCAATCAGAGTCCATCATAGCCACGGTCTCAGCCTGCCCTGCTGTGTGTGTGTTGTGTGTGTCTCTGTGTGTCCTTCGGTGTGTTGTTGTGTGTGTGTGTCTCTGTGTGTCCTACTGTGTGTTGTTCTGTGTGTGTGTGTGTGTGTGTGCGTGCAGTACGATGTGTGTGTTTCTGCAGTACGCCTTATGTAGTTCAGTACCTGGGGTTTTCTGCATAATATTCCTCTGAAACTAGTTTGTCAGAACGCTGACCTAAAAACAGGGGAAATGATTCTGCCACCAAACTTTAAATCAGACAGCTGTGAGTGTGAGTGTGTGTGTGTGTGTGTGTGTGTGTGTGTGTGTGTGTGTGTGTGTGTGTGTGTGTGTGTGTGTGTGTGTGTGTGTGTGTGTGTGTGTGTGTGTGTGTGTGTGTGTGTGTGTGTGTGTGTGTGTCTCTCTCTGAAGCGGTGAACTCCTCACCCCTTGCTGTAGAACAGGTAACCTGGAGGAACAGAGCTCACTATTTGTCTGGAAAATAAAACGACTGAACTGTGACGACGGTGACAGCCGGAGTGTTTGACATCAGAGGGAGCGAACGACATGTAGCACGGGGCTCCCAGGGGGACAGGAACCCCCAACCCACGCACTGTCAGTGCCTTGCTCTATAGGTTGAGATTCACAGGGAATGGAACCGCTAACCCACGGAGTGTCAGTGCCTTGCTCTACAGGTTGAGATAGCAACACAGACGGTCTATATTAACACAACAATTAGATGCTCATATCCAAAGAGACTGACAGCTCTCCCTCCCGCTCTCTCTCTCTCTCTCCCCCCCTCTCTCTCACTCTCTCTCTCCCTCTCTCTCTCTCTCTCTCTCCCTCTCTCTCCCCCCCCCCCCCCTCTCTCTCTCTCCCCCCCCCCCTCTCTCTCCCCCCCCCCCTTTCCCTCTTTCCCTCTCTCTCTCTCTCTCTCTCCCCCCCTCTCCCTCTCTCTCTCTCCCCCCCCCCCTCTCCCTCTCAGGGCGGCCCAGAGGCTCAGTCTGTCCAGGAGGAGGCGGGGGTCTTCGGACCCCGAGGCCCCGGGGCCCCTGCTCTACACGGGGGGGTTCAGCGGGGCCCTGAAGCTGTCCCCCCCCGCCGTGCCCCCCGGCCTGCTGCGGGCGGGGGCAAAGGTCACCGACAGCCCCGGGATGGGCAAGGTAAGGCCGTCGCCATGCCGACCCATCGCCGGGGGCAACCTGCACATCTAGACCTCCTGTCTGCTCCACCTTCATCTAGACCTGTCTGCTCCACCTTCATCTAGACCTCCTGTCTGCTCCACCTTCATCTAATCCTCCTGTCTGCTCCACCTTCATCTAGACCCGTCTGCTCCACCTTCATCTAGACCTGTCTGCTCCACCTTCATCTAGACCTCCTGTCTGCTCCACCTTCATCTAGACCTGTCTGCTCCACCTTCATCTAGACCTCCTGTCTGCTCCACCTTCATCTAGACCTCCTGTCTGCTCCACCTTCGTCTACCAGAGGAAAGAGGCACACCACCGCTGGTTCAGTCCCTGCCAGTGTCCGTGTGTGTCTGTGCACGTGCGTGTGTCTGTGCACGTACGTGCGTGTGTGTAAGAGTGAGACAACACCACAGGCCCCATCCTTTGAGTCTTCCTCAGAGAGACTTGCTCAGCGAAGCATCGGGAAGCAAAGCAGCGCGCTCCTCGGTCTGCAGAGCTGCTGCTGCTGTCAGAGCCGGGGATTCTATCATAAAGTAAAGTGGACGACTTTTACCCTCGGAGACTTGAGGGACAGGGGATCGGGCTGCGATAAGTCAAGTTAAGATAAGTCGAGGTGTCCCTGAGCGAGACACCTCACCCTCAATGCGACTAACGGGTCGGCTGTCGCCCTTGCAGGGCCGACTCCGCCGTCAGCGTGTGAACCGTCCCAGGGCGCCGTGGATAAAAGCGTCCGCTAAAAGGCCCTAAATGTAAATGTTAATCTCATTGTGTGATGCCCAGGTCGACTGAGGACGTTCGGGATCAAACCCAGAACCTTTCCCCTGGAGTCGAACACCTCCTCCACCACTAGCCTGTCCTCCGTGGCAGACACGCCCCCCCCCCCCGGGTGAAGGCAGGCTGATAGTGGGGCACGAGGGCGCGTCTTCCAGGGAGGACGGGGCTGTAATGAGGCTGGGAGTCCTTCTGAATGCAGAGCAGCTCCTTCTGCAGCGCTGCACTCGACGCCTGCAGCCGTGGTCCAGCACTGGTCTAATACCGGCCCTGACGTCCTATACTGGTCCTATACTGGGACCTGGAGTCCAATACTGGGTCTACTAGGCCCTTATGTCCTATACTGGGACCTGAAGTTCTATAGTGGGCCCCATTTCATAAAACTCATCACTTATCTTCTATTTGCTTCTAACGAAAGGTCCTTTACATAGACCCTCCCACCCACCCACTAGAGCGTTCACACTGGTCGGCCTGCCTGTCCGTCACTCATCAGCAGGCTGCTACAGGCGGGCCTGGGGAGGCATGAGACCGGGACGGGGATGAAGGGATTAACACAGACCGTTTAACTGGAGCCCCAGAGCAACCTGGGAGGACTGCGTTGTCCAGGTTACCACAGCCCATAGTAACATGAAGTGGGTTTAAAGTATAACAGTCCCTGGTAGGCCGTGTGTATTCTTTCACAAATACAGCCCTCCCTCTCTCTCTCTCCCTCTCTCCCTCTTTCTCTCTCTCTCTCTCTCTCTCTCTCTCTCTCTCTCTCTCTTTCTCTCCCTCTCTCTCCCTCTCTCTCATATCCATCCCTCCCTCCCTCACCCTCCCTCCCTTCCTCCCTCTCTCCCCCTCTCCTTCCCTCTCTCCCTCTCCCTCCCTGCCTCCCTCCCCCTCTCCTTCCCTCCCTCCCTCCCTTCCTCCCTCTCCCTCCTCTCCCCCTCCCTCCCTCTCTCTCTCTCTCTCCCTCCTCTCTCTCTCCCTCCTCTCCCCCTCTCCCCCTCCCTCCCTCCCTCCCTCCCAGTCTTAGCTGGAGGCTCATGTTGTAGTGGTTTGTTTGGAGGTGCTCTCACTACAGAACGTGTGTTGAATTGAACCAGCGGACCGTCCGTGTGTCGCCGTCCTCTCAGCGACAGCAGAGCCACTTCACTCTCCGCAACAAGGGCCAGATGGATTGTGGGTTGCCGGAGTCAACCAATCAGAGCGTCTGATATCTCCCCTCCATTGTTTCTGCCCATGGCCCACGCAAGGCAGCCCTGTTCAAAGCCCCGCCCCCCCTGTTCAAAGCCCCGCCCCCCCGGTTCAGAGCCCCACCCCCCCTGTTCGGAGCCCCGCCCCCATGTCCGGAGCCCCGCCCATAAGGCGATTTATTAACCTGCAGATCCCCTCCCCCCCCTCATTCAGCGCAGAACCGTAACAAAGACTCACAATAACTAGCCCTCTTTTATTAAAGACTTTTAATTTATTATTAATGTACGCACTTATAATATGTTGTACGTCTGGGCACTTACACAGAGTGCTTAGCATTGTGTAGCGTCTTATCCTTGCTATCTTGTTGTCTACGGGTAAAGGGTTAACCTAGTGATGGTTAGTGCTTGGCACTTGGTTCTATGAACATCCTCACTGTACCGACAGAGATATATTGTTGTTTCTCTCTCTTCTGGCAAATGCACTTATTGTAAGTCGCTTTGGATAAAAGCATCTGCTAAATGCCCTGAATGTTAATGTATTAAAGCTCATTAAGGCTCATGAATGACAGTCTGAGAGACGGTCCCCAGCCGTTCTCTAAAGCTAAAGCGAGCGGCTGCAGCGTCAGACAGCCCTAGCAAGGTGATCCAAGCTATCAGCCGCCACTAGTGGTTAGCCGCGCGCCACAAGGTCGGGGGTGAGCGTCTGTTTCATCTCACCGCTGACTTACAGGTCATCCCACGCTCGGTTGCCCGTGGCGACAGATCGTTTTAAAAACTGCTGCGGCCTCAGATTGTTATTGGCTCTAAACCAAACGCCTGTTCAGCGCCTCTCAGCTGGACACCCTGAAAACCAATAACCCCTCGCTAGGTCCGTTAACAAACTGTTTACCAGTTGATTGAGTGACTGGCACTCCATTATTTGGCAGTCGTTAAGCTAAGCATTAGGTGCTAAACCAGGTGTCACTTGCTCAAATATTCACCAGATGCTATGCTAGGGGTCAGTGGCTAAGCTAGTTGACATTTGCTATGCTAAGTGCAAGATGCTAAGCTAGGTATCACTTGCTCAGATATATTCACAACATGCTATGCTAGGCATCAGATACTAAGCTAGGCACCCGGGCCAACCGCCCGGGCCGCAGGAGACTCTGATGATGCGGCAGAACGGAGCCGCAGGTTCAATTCCCTGAACCGGTTCTAACGAGCCTCCCTGTCGCCCGGCCGCAGGTCAAGGTGATGGTCCGTCTCTGCTCGGTGCCGGGCGAGGCCCCGGACCCCACGTCCTACCTGAAGGTGGACGTCCGCAAGAAGCAGCTGACCCTGTGTGAGACGGGGGGCCCCAGCCAGCCGGGGGGCCCGGGCCAGCCCAGGGAGCCCCCTGCCAGGCGCGCCACCACCCCTGCTCCAAAGACGTTCGCCTTCGATGCCGTCTTCTCCCAGGATGCGTCGCAGGTGAGACGTCTCAGACTCCACGGGGTCTAAAACGGAGGAGGGGAGTGTGAGGAACCCGGGCACAGCTAGAGGAGTCTCACCACAGCACAAAAACACACTCTACTGGGGATTAGTCCATCAAACTTTGCCTTCTGTAGGAACCTCAGATTAATAATTCACATTTAGTAAATTATTACTTACGCTAACATCAGACCAGTTACGTTACAACTTTATTAATCCCCCGTAGGAGAAATTAGATAGTTAATTAGTTAATGATCCATCTCAGAAGACACAAGGTCACATGGGGAGTGTTCTCTCGCACCATTGGCTGACGGTGTTCTGTCGTGTGCTCTGATAGGCCGAGGTGTGTTCGGGGAGCGTTGCCGAGGTCATCCAGTCGGTGGTGAACGGCGCCGACGGCTGCATCTTCTGCTTCGGACACGCAAACCTGGGTACGACCTCTGACCCGGAATACGTACGACCCCTGACCCTGAACACATACGACCTCTGAACCTGAATACGTACGACCCCTGACCTCTGACCCTGAATATGTACAACCCCTGACCCCCTGACCGTGAATACATACAACGTTTTCATTCCAATAACCTCCGCTCTCTGCCCCGCCCCCTCAAGGTAAGACCTACACCCTGATTGGCCGGGACTGCTCCACCCAGAGCCTGGGCGTGGCCCCCACAGCCATCTCCTGGCTGTTCAGGGTGATGGAGGAGCGGAGGGAGAAGGCCGGAGGCCGGTTCTCCGTCTCCGTGTCGGCGGTGGAGATCTCCGGCCGGGAGGAGACGCTGAGCGACCTCCTGGCTCACTGCTACTCCTCCTCCTCCTCCTCTTCCTCCTCCTCCTCCTCGGAGCACCTCCTCCCCCACGAGGAGCAGCGCAGGCCAGGGGTGGTCCTCCAGGAAGACCCCCTCTGCGGCTCCAAGGTGAGGAGACGGCAGGAGGAGGCGGTGGAGGAGGAGGAGGAGGAGGAGGATCTAGAGGAGGAGGATCTAGAGGAGGAGGATCTAGAGGAGGAGGAGGAGGAGGCGGTGGAGGAGGAGGAGGAGGAGGAGTAGGATCTAGAGGAGGAGGATCTAGAGGAGGAGTAGGATCTAGAGGAGGAGGAGGAGGAGGCGGTGGAGGAGGAGGAGGAGGAGTAGGATCTAGAGGAGGAGGATCTAGAGGAGGAGTAGGATCTAGAGGAGGAGGAGGAGGAGGAGGAGGAGGAGGAGGCGGTGGAGGAGGAGGAGGAGGAGTAGGATCTAGAGGAGGAGGATCTAGAGGAGGAGTAGGATCTAGAGGAGGAGGAGGAGGAGGCGGTGGAGGAGGAGGAGGAGGAGTAGGATCTAGAGGAGGAGGATCTAGAGGAGGAGTAGGATCTAGAGGAGGAGGAGGAGGAGGAGGAGGAGGATCTAGAGGAGGAGGATCTAGAGGAGGAGTAGGATCTAGAGGAGGAGGAGGAGGAGGAGGAGTAGGATCTAGAGGAGTAGGATCTAGAGGAGGAGGAGGAGGAGGTGTCAGTTCTAGAAGAGGAGGTGTATGATATCCTAGAGGTTCTGGTCTCTAATTCTTGTCCTTGATGCAGAAGACCGACCAACTAATCCCCTGCTCTTGCTCTTCCCCCACCTCCTCCTCATCCTCCTCCTCCCCCTCCTCCTCCTCTTCCTGCTCCTCCCCCTCCTCCTCCTCCTCCTCCTTCTCCTCCTCTGCTTCTCCCCCTCCTCCTCCCTCTCCTGCTCCTCCTCCTCCTCCTGCTGCTCCTCCTCCTCCTCCTCCTGCTCCTCCTCCTGCTCCTCCCCTCCTCCTCTTCTCTTCCTCTTCCTCCTCCTCCTGCTCCTCCCCCAACTCCTCCTCTCCTCCTGCTCCTCCTCCTCCTCCTCCTCCCCCTCCCCCTCCTCTTCCTCCTCCTCAGCTCCAGAACCAGCGGGAGCTGCTCTCCTCCTCGGCGGAGCAGGCCGCCTTCTTCCTGGACGCGGCGCTGGCGGCCCGCAGCTCCAGCAGGGGGCGCTGCGACGAGGCCACCCGCAGGAACGCCCACTTCCTGTTCACCCTCACCGTGCACCAGCAGCGGCCGGAGAAGAGCGCCAAGACCGCAGGTGTTCAACCTTCACTACGCCTCCTATTATAACGAGAGGCTGGTCAGCGCAGGAGGCTTATCGGTCTGTTCAGATCGACAAAGACGTTTAGTTCTTACAGTATTTTTTTATTTAGCGAATGCAAAGTCCATTAGCCAAGCAGTGGCCTCTTGATCTGCTGTATGAAGGGCGACAAGTCCTCCTTTAAGTCTTTGTAGAGGGCGTGCCTCAATGATGTGATGCACACTGTGGGGTTGGGCTGCTAATGCTAATGAAAGGTGATGAACGTAAACACTGCAGGGACATGCAGCAGCTCCTCAGGGTCTGCTGACGAACACAAATGAGCAAATGATTCCTGTAGACCTACCAGACTGACTCTTGACATGACCTCACTGGTGATGACTGGTCTCTGTCCGTCCCTCTCCCATCTCTCCCCTTGTTGGTCTCTCTCTGGTCTCTCTCCCCTTGTCGGTCTCTCTCTGGTCTCTCTCCATCTCTCCCCTTGTCGGTCTCTCTCTGGTCTCTCTCCATCTCTCCCCCTGTCGGTCTCTCTCTGTTCTCTCTCTGGTCTCCTTCTTTTCTCTCTCCTGTCTCTTTCTGGTCTCTCTCTGGTCTCTCTCCGGTCTCTTTCCATCTCTCCCCTTGTTGGTCTCTCTCTGGTCTCTCTCTGGTCTCTCTCTGGTCTCTTTCCATCTCTCCCCTTGTTGGTCTCTCTCCGATCTCCTTCTGGTCTCTTTCTGGTCTCTCTCCGGTCTCTTTCTTGTCTCTCTCTGGTCTCTCGCTGGTCTCTCTCTTCTCGCTCAGTGACTGCAGGTCGGAGTCGTCTTCACCTCCTGGACCTGGGGAGCTGTGAGAGCTGTGTGGGAGGAGGAGGAGGAGGAACAGGAGGAGGAGGAGGAACAGGAGGAGGAGGAGGAGGAGGAGGAGGAGGAGGAGGAGGAGGAGGAGGAGGAGGAACTCAGTGTCTGTCTCTGTCCGCGCTGGGGAATGTGATCCTGGCTCTGGTCAACGGGGCCAAACACGTCCCCTACAGGTACGGGAACACACAGGATAACGTTATCACTGTCACATGTCATTAATGTTATTCATTTCTGACGTTATTAATGTCAGATGCCACGGCAGCAGAATCACAGTCCAGTAAAAGTCTCAGAAACAGCTAAAACATTTTAAATAAGATGTCCCTTATCTTATCTCAGATCTGATCCTCACTCAACTCAACAAACCGTCAATACAAACCAAGGTTGCTAAGCATTATTGCTCAAAGGCTTCAGGGCGGCAGAGGGACGAGGGGATGAATCCCGTTCCCCAGGCGGGAGGTAGATCGGAACCACAGATATCAACAGTAGATATTAACAGCAGACACAGAGAGCTGTTCACCCGGCTGCCCTCTCTCTGCGGGTCTCTGAGCACCTCATCACTCCGCGGTCCTGGACAGATCAATACCCAGCCAGCCTGTAATCGGACCAGGCCGGGCCTGTCATGAGCCGCGCTCTGGGTCTGAACCCCAGAGCGGCATGCTGTGGAGGACGGTCTATATTAGTGCCTCTGGCTCTACGGTCTGGGTCTGAACCCCAGAGCGGCATGCTGTGGAGTACGGTCTATATTAGTGTCTCTGGCTCTACGGTCTATATTAGTGCCTCTGGCTCTACGGTCTGGGTCTGAACCACAGAGCGGCATGCTGTGGAGGACGGTCTATATTAGTGTCTCTGGCTCTACGGTCTATATTAGTGTCTCTGGCTCTACGGTCTGGGGACTCGGTTCGGGGGCTTTAACGAGTCCTGGTCGTGCCCCGAGGGGACGGGGGGTCGCGTCTCTCCGGCCTCGGCTAACGAGGTACTCCTTAACGAGGAACTCCTTAACTAGGAACTCCTTAACAAGGAACTCCCTAACGAGGAATTTCTTAACAAGGAACTCCCTAACAAGGAACTCCTTAACGAGGAACTCCCTAACGAGGAACTCCTTAACACGGAACTCCTTAACAAGGATCTCCTTAACTAGGAACTCCTTAACGAGGAACTCCCTAACGAGGAATTCTTTAACAAGGAACTCCCTAAAAAGGAACTCCTTAACGAGGAACTCCCTAACGAGGAACTCCTTAACACGGAACTCCTTAACGAGGATCTCCTTAACGAGGAACTCTCTAACGAGGAACCCCTTAACAAGGAACTCCCTAAAGGTGCGGCCACACCAGACGCGTATCTCGCGTAATTTTTACGCGAGATACGCGCGTTACTATTTCCACCCAGAATAAAGAAAGTTGTCGGCCGTGGCTGTGTGTGTGTGTGTCTTGCCCCAGGATGAGGCTCCCCACGGTAAAGGCTCCAACACTTGGGTGTGTGTGTGTGTGTGTGTGTGTGTGTGTGTGTGTGTGTGTGTGTGTGTGTGTGTGTGTGTGTGTGTGTGTGTGTTGCCCCAGGATAAGCTGCGCTGGAGTCCGAGGTAGGAAACCCAAACGCCGCCGTGTTTGGGTGATAGAGTTTAGATCGGGTTAGATTAAATAATCTCGGATATAAATAACAATAATCGGGTTAAATAACTTCACATGGTGTGTCTGGTGTGTTTCCAGCATTCGTAGTGTTGATCAGCAGATATATAGTCCTCCAAGACGTTGAGGTTGCTCAGTAACCAGAGACTCTGTCCATGCAAGTGAACGGAGCGTTCCCTCTTCGTCATAACTATCAAACCAAACATCCTTCACATTCACCGAGCGAACATTATGAAAGTAAAATGCACATTTCTCGCTAGAAATGTTTCCGTAAAAGCATTTAATGGCGTAACTATGTTACTATTTCCACACAGAATAAAGAAAGATGTCGGCCGTATGCTTCTGTCCAAGCTCACTACTCTCTGCCAGTGACGTCGGGTCAAGCTCAACGCTGATTGGGCAACGCGGCTAATCGTCAGACGCGTATCTCGCGTACTTAGCGTAAAAAGTTAAATTTTTTGAACTCGTATTGCGCATATTGCGCGTAAATATACGCGCCACATACGCGCCACATACGCGCTATACGCGCGTAAAATGTTGCTTATACGCGTAAGTACGCGTGAAACGCGTAATACGCGTATTAAACCAATGGTTCCCTATGGAAAAAATGGCGATTTTAGACGCGAAGTACGCGAGATACGCGTCTGGTGTGGCCGCACCTTAACAAGGAACTGCCTAACGAGGAACCCCTTAATAAGAAACTCTCTAACGAGGAACCCCTTAACGAGGAACCCCCCTAACGAGGAACTCCTTGCTGTGTGATTCAGGGACAGCAAGCTGACCATGCTGCTGAGGGAGTCTCTGGGGAACATCAACTGTCGGACAACCATGATCGCCCACGTGTCGGCCCACCGGCGCCACCACCTGGAGACGCTGGGCACCCTGCAGCTGGCCTCACGGCTTCACCGCGTCAGGAAGAACAAGGCCCGGGTAGGACACGCCCCCTCAGTCCTCCTCAGGTCTCTCCGGTTGTATGATTGACAGACGGATCAGCCTACCAGTGGGATCAGACCACGGGGTTGGCTTGATCGTACTTCTGGGCGGACACTCCCACTTGTGATGTCACTACAGGGCAGGTTTTGGCTCCTCCCCCTAACACCTGGTGGTAGAGAGGGTCCCTTTCGATTGCAGTTACCTTTACCTTCAGGGTTCTTATCAGACCCTTTTTATCCAAAGCGACTTAAAATAAGTCCATTTGCCAGAAGAAGAGAAAGAACAATATATATCGCCATCGGTGCAGTAAGGATGTTCGTAGAACCAAGTACCAAGCACTAACAATCGCTAGGTTAACCCATTCCCCATATACAACAAAAATAGCTAGGATAAGATGCTACACAATGCTACTAAGTACTATATTTAACTGTATGGACATAAAGCATACAATAAGTGTGTACATTAAGTGACAGTAAGTACAACATACATTAAGTGTGGTGGGTGAGGGGGAGGCTATGCAGAGTCTAGGTGAACTCTGAACTAGTCTTGAGTCGGAAATGACTGCTCTTCCATGGGAACACGGTTGAGAAGAAACTGATCTCAGGCCAGTAACAAGGTACAAGGTTCTTGGTGGAAACTCCGCTAAAGTGCGTGGAGAACAGGTCTGAGAGCTGCCATACCTTAGCTCTCGTATGAGGTTGGATTCTGCAAAAGACTATTTCAGACCAACTGTATCACAGCCAGATCTAGAACAGCAACGTATCGCATCCAGGCCATTCCAGCCATTACTGGAATGATGGGGAGTTTTATGTAGTGCGAGATGTCACGTAATCAATAACACTGAATTACCAACAACACTGCATAATCAATATCATCAGCCCCTGGAGACGGCCGATAAAGGGGATCTCTGCCTCGTTAGGAGACGGCCAGACTAGATCTGTCTGTTAAAGATCAGCGAAACGCATGCAGAACGTAGAGGTGCACCCCTTCCACTGCTCCCACGGTCCTCAGTCTGTGGTGGGGGGGTCCACCTCAGAGCATCAGGGCAGGTTGACCTGGACCAAACCACACGGAGGGCATCAGTGTGTGTGTGGTCATCAGTGTGTGGGCCTGTGTGTATGTGTTCATCAGTGAGTGTGTTTGTGTGTGTTGTCATCAATGTGTGTGTGTTCATAAGCGTATGTGTGTGTGTGTGTGTTTGTTCATCAGTTTGTGTGTCTCTTCCTCCTCCTCCTCCTCTCCTCCTCCTCCTCTCCTCTCCTCCTCTCCTCCACTCCTCCCCTCCTCCTCTCCTCTCCTCTCCTCCTCCTCTCCTCTCCTCTCCTCCTCTCCTCTCCTCCTCCTCCCCTCCTCCTCCTCCTCTCCTCCTCCTCTCCTCTCCTCCTCCCCTCCTCTCTTCCTCCTCCTCTCCTCTCCTCCCCCCCCCCCAGTACGCCTCCAGCTCCTCGGGGGGGGACAGCTCCTGTGAGGAGGAGCGCCCCCAGCGGGGGGGGGCCCTCAGACCCCTGCACCCCCGGTCCCGGACCATGGCCCTGGACCCGGAGGGCCCCGCGCGGGCCCCCAGCGACCCGGACTACTCCTCCAGCAGCGAGCAGTCCTGCGACACCGTCATCTATGTGGGGCCCGGCGGGGGGGCCCTCAGCGACCGGGAGCTCAGCGACCACGAGGGGCCCCCGGCCTTCATCCCCATCGTCCCCTCCCTGGTGAGGAGGCGGGCCCCGCCCCTCAGGGCCCCCCCCCGCGGGGGCAGCCGGCTCCGCTGCGACACCTTCGCCGAGCTGCAGGAGCGGCTGGACTGCATCGACGGCAGTGAGGGCCCCCCCGGCCTGGCCCCCGAGGGCCCCCCCGGCCTGGCCCCCGAGGGCCCCCCCGCCACCCCCCCCCAGGGCCTGGTCGCTGCTAAACCCCCTGACACTGTGCCAACCCCAACCTCGGACCGGCCCCCCGGGGCCCGGGAGGGGGTCTTGTCCCGGGAGGGGGTCTCGTCCCGGGAGGGGGTCTCGGCCCGGGAGGGGGTCTCGGCCCGGGAGGGGGTCTCGGCCCGGTCCGCCCCTCCCGAGGTGGTGGTCCGGGAGAAGCTCTACCTCCGAGCGACGGCCCCGAAGCCCTCCGACTCCCCCTCTCTCCCCAGGGGCCCCCAGGCCACACCGGGGCCCCTGTGGTCCGGGGGGGGGCGGGCGCCCCCTGTGGGGATGACCCCCACGGAGCTCCACCCCGGGGGGGGGCGGGGTCTGGACCGGGACCTCTTCAGGACCACCGTGACCCTGCAGCGCCCCCTGGAGCTGAGCGGGGAGGACCAGCTGGTGTTCACCCTGGTGGAGGACCGGCCCCTCGGCCCGGGGGCCCCGGGGCCCCTCACCGGGGGCGGGGCGGGCCGCGGCTCCGTCAGCATCATCAGCAGCATCAGCGACGAGTACGACGCCTACCTCACCCGGCTGGGGGCGGCGGCCTCCGGCCCGCTGCCCGCCGCGGCTCTGTGGCGCCGGGACCACGCCCAGGGCTCCCACAGCTCCCACAGCTCCCACAGCTCCCAGTACGACAGCGGGATCGGCTTCTCCGAGCTGGAGGGCGAGCTGGAGGGCGAGCTGGGGACCGCGCCGTGTCGGACCCCCGCCCCCTCGCCCGCGGAGCCCCCCCGAGCGGCTCTCAGAGGGACCAGGGCCCGAGCCGGTTCCCTCAGCTCCCCCGCCTCCCTGACCCTCCCCCGGCGGCCCAAGCCCCTCCCCCCGGGCCCCCCGGGGCCCCCGGAGGAGGAGCGCCGGCGGGGGGCCCGGCAGTACGACCTCTGGCCGACCTCGGGCCCCGGGGAGGCGGGGCGGCGGCGGAGCGGGCCGAGCGTCGCCGGGGGTAACAGCCACAGCGTCCCGCGGCCCCCCAAGAACCACGCCCACTCCTCCTCCTCCTCCTCCCCCCAGCAGGGGGACCCCCCAGGGAGGGGGCCCCGCCTCACCCGGGGGGCCACCACCCTGGGGATGATGTCGGGGCCCCAGGGGTCCTCGGAGTCCGTCTGGGAGCCGGAGGGGTCTCCCGGGACGGGGGGGCCGGTTCTCCTCCCTGGGGAAGCGGTCCGGCGGACACAGGACCGGCCGGGCCCCTAAAGCGGGGTCTGGGAGCCCCCCCCCCGGCGGCCCCGGGGCCCCGGACCCCCGGGGGGGGGGCGTGGCCTCCTGGCGGTCCACGCTGCCCCGGGCGCTGCCGCCGGAGGCGGAGCCCCGCTCCCGGCTCCGGGACGAGCCCCCCGCGCTCAGGATGACCTCCAGCCTCAAGACGCGCGGCGCCAAGGGGGGCGCCCTGCTGCATTATGGGATGTCCCTGGAGAGGGGCGGGGGTCCGGGCTCCAGAGAGGACCTGGGGGGCCGACCGGCCTCCTCCGTGAGGCTCGGAGCTCCGCCCCCCACGGCCGCCGCCCCCAGACCGGGCGGGGCCAGGTCCTCCGGGGGCGGGGCTGGGGGCGGGGCCGGGGCCGGGTCCCGGACGCCGGCGGCCCCCGGGGGGTCAAAGAGTCGCTCGTCGTCCTCCAGCGCCTCGAGGACCCCGAGCTCCCAGGACGACGCCCCTCCCCCCGGGAAACCCCCGGGCGCCACGGCGGGGGGGCCGGGGGCGGGTGGAGGGCGGGCGGCCAACAGCCGGGTCAGCGAGCTGGCGGCGGGGAGCGGCAGGAGGCAGGCGGGGGGCGGGGAGGGGGCGGGGGGCGAGGGCGGGGGGATCCCCTCCCCCTACAGTAAGGTGACGGCGCCGCGCCCCGCCCAGCGCCACAGCAGCGGCGTCGCCAGCGACAACAGCAGCGTGCTGAGCGGCGAGCTGCCCCCCGCCATGGGCCGCACCGCCCTGTTCTACCACAGCGGCGGCAGCAGCGGCTACGAGAGCATGCGGCGCGACAGCGAGACGGCGTCCTCGGCCCGCGACTCCATGAGCGACGACGTCACAAGGAACCGCGGCCGCGTCAACAAGTCCCCCAAGAAGAGGGGCAACGGTGAGGGGCCCGTCTGCCTGACACGCTGTCTGACTGTGAGGCTGTCTGTCTGTCTGTCTGTCTGACTGACTGACAGTCTGTCTGTCGGTCTGACAGGCTGTCTGACTGTGAGGCTGTCTCTCTGTCTCTCTTTCATTCTCTCTCTGTCTCTATCTCTCTCTCAGTCTGTCTCTCTGTCTCTGTCTGTCTGACAGGCTGTCTCTCTTTCTGCTCCATCTCCCTCTCTGTCCTTCTCCCTGTTTCTCTGTCTGTCTGTCTGTCTGTCTCTCTCTGTCAAACTCTGTCTCTGTCTCTCTGTCTCTCTCTCTCTCTGTCAGTCAGTCAGTCAGTCAGCCTCTCTCTCTCTCTCCCTCTCTCTCTCTCTGTCCCTCAGTCAGTCAGTCAGTCAGTCAGTCAGTCAGTCAGTCAGTCAGTCAGTCAGTCTGTCAGTGTCATCTTGGAGTCCACCCCAGCCCTGACCCTGTACAGCCCTTCTCTACAGAGGGTTTGCTGTGGCGAGCGCTACCTATGCATTCAGAGGTGTGACCTTTGCAGAGGGAGCTGCATGATGCACACAGCGCATCACAAGCTGCATAATAACCACAGCATTATACATCCTCTTCCTAAGGAGCCGTCAGCCTCTATTACCCAGAGTGTTTCCATGCCGACTAGGTGGAGTGAGGCAATGATGTACTCTAGAGCCCTGTGTCCTCCTATTGGTCAAATAAGAATGTGTGTGTGTGTGTGTGTGTGTGTGTGTGTGTGTGTGTGTGTGTGTGTGTGTGTGTGTGTGTGTGTGTGTGTGTGTGTGTGTGTGTGTGTGTGTGTGTGTGTCAGGTCTTCTCTTCATGAATACATAATGAGCTGGGAGACTCCTGTACATATCCGTCTACAATGATCCCACACACACACACACACACTCAAACACGCACACACCTCGTAGTTAATTATAGAACCACTTTCAGGACAAACAACCGCAATTGGTTTTTGATTTACATTTTGAAATGTCATCGATAATCTTCTGACGTTCTACGTTGTGGTTCTTAAGTGTATGAGGAAAGGCTTTTATTATGTTCTATGTTATGGTTCGGAAGTCTTTGAGGGAACGGCTTGTTTGTGTTCTACACTCTGGTTCTAAGTGAGGTAGTTAAGGGTTCTGAGTTCTAGTAACCAGCACTGACCTGGTTCTGGTTCTGGTTCTAGTACCCAGTGCTGACATGGTTCTGGTACCCAGTACTGACCTGGTTCTGGTTCTGGGCCTGGTACCCAGTGCTGACCCGGTTCTGGTTCTGGGTCTGGTACCCAGTACTGACCTGGTTCTGGTTCTGGTACCCAGAACTGATCTGGTTCTGGTTCTGGCACTCAGTGCTGACCCGGTTCTGGTTCTGGCACCCAGTGCTGACCCGGTTCTGGTTCTAGTACCCAGTACTGACCTGGTTCTGGTTCTGGTTCTGGTACCCAGTGCTTACATGGTTCTGGTACCCAGTGCTGACCCGGTTCTGTCCTCCAGGGGTCCAGCGGCGCCGCCTGATCCCGGCCCCCCTCCCAGACTCCTCTCTGGGCCGGCGGGCAGAGGGCCAGCGGGACCGGGCCCACCAGCCCTTCGAGATCACCGTCTACCAGATAGACCCCCTGGACCCCCTGCAGAGGAGCCGGCAGGAGGTCCGCCCCCACCCTCTTAGGACCAATCACACGACACACAGTCTGTAGGACCAATCACACAAGACACAGTCTGTAGGACCAATCACACGACACACACATTACGTTAGGACCAATCACACGAGACAGTCTCTTAGGACCAATCACACGAGAGACGCAGTCTGTAGGACCAATCAGAGCATCAGATGTTCCACTGTGTGTTGACCTGCTTATTTCCTGTGTTTCTGCAGCAAACGTTCCAGGATGTGGAGAAGGTACGTTAACTCTCAGCTTAAGTGTGTTTGAGACGTGACGTTTGGTGTAATAACAGCAGCAGGTGACTCAGTGTGTGTTAGAGTGTGTGCAGCCCACTGCAGAGCCGTAGCATGTGCACTGTACAGGTTTACAGAACTTTAGCACTGGTGGAGAAGCATGATGTAGAAGTGGTACCGCATTGTTGGGTTCCGTTACATGTTCTGGGTTCTGTACCATGTGTTCTGTGTTCTCCAGGGTTCTGTCATACGTTCTGTGTGTTCTCCAGGGTTACCCAGGGTTCTGTACCATACGTTCTGTGTTCCCCAGGGTTCTGTCATGTGTTCTGTGTGTTCTCCAGGGTTCTGTATGTTCTCCAGGGTTCCATACCATGTGTTCTGTGTTCCCCAGGTTAGGGTTCTCTTCCTTGTATTCAGTGTTCCCCAGGGTTCTCCAGGGTTCCCTACCATGTGTTCTGTGTTCCCCAGGGTTCTGCGTCTTACGTTCTGTGTTCCCCAGGGTTCTGTGTCTTACGTTCTGTGTTCCCCAGGGTTCTGCGTCTTACGTTCTGTGTTCCCCAGGGTTCTGCGTCTTACGTTCTGTGTTCCCCAGGGTTCTGTGTCTGACGTTCTGTGTTCCCCAGGGCCTGCAGTACTTCAACGCGAGGCTGCGTGTGGCCGAGCGGCGGCAGCAGCAGATCGCGGCGCTGCGGTGCCGGAGGGAACGGCTCAGGGCCGAGCTGACGGAGGCCAAGGGCCTGCTGATGGTGGCCCCCGGGAGGCGGAGCCCCGACTGTGAGTAGACCAATCACAGCAGGGACATGGCCTTGAGGACCAATCAGGACAGAGACCCGGGCTGTAGGACCAATCACAACAGAGACCAATTCTGTTAGGACCAATCACATGAGAGACACAGGCTGTAAGAACCAATCAGAACAGAGACACAGTCTGTTAGAACCAATCACATGAGAGACACAGGCTGTTATAACCAATCACATGAGAGACACAGGCTGTTAGAACCAATCAGAACTGAGACACTGGCTGTTAGGACAGAGACCCAGAGTGCTAGAGCTATCAGCCACCCAGCTATCCTGTTTAATAGGAAGTGGCCCCTGGTATCAGGTTCTCACCGTCCGGGGACACGGATTAGACCAACGAGGAAACCAATGTCCGCTCTGAAATTGTACTTCCTTCAACCTCAAGGCCTTAAACGATCGTCTTTCAGAGGCCACTGGCTGTGATGGGATGAACCATCACAGCCATCACATACCAGTTACACATACCAGTTGGTATAGTCCAATCGGCTGGTGGGCCCATCTATCCATCATACCGGTTGGTGCAGTCCACTGAGTCGAATGGAGGGCTGATCTACCCATCATGCATCTGGGTGTACAGTCCCACTTGTGATGTCACTGGAGGGGAGGTGTTTAAGCGGCTGGCCGTGTCTGAACACCGTCACACCTGGTGGAAGAACAGCCCTTGAACCCCTCCTTCCTAGGTGTTTGTATTTCAGGCTCCACAGACCGTGGGACGCCCGGCTCTCTGCTGAGTCACTGGGCCGCAGTACCGCTCCACTGAGCTGACCTACATACACAGCTCCCATGATGCTCTCTGGCAGGCCTCAGCTTGTGCTGCCCGCAGACACTCAGAGCAGAGAGGTGGAGGCCGCGTTAGGTCTGGGAGGGGTCCTCAGCTCCACCTCCCTGCTCTAGGGGCCTCGTTAGGCCTGGGTGGAGGCCTGAGCTCCACCAACTCTCTGAGACCGACACTGGGGTCAGGGGTCACATGGCTCTCAGTGGACCAACACTTGAGGTAATTTTCAGATGTAGAGAGCTGTGACTCCCTGGTGATCATCTAGACCCGGCGGGCCTCAGATCAATAAGGCATTACTGCCCTCGGTCTCCCAGAGCCATAAATCACCAGGCTCCTCCCTGGAAGGGGGGGACATTGGAGGGTAATCCTCCCATCAATCACAATCGAGTGTCAGAGCTTCCTAACAGACCAGTATAGCAACCCTCTCCAACCCACAGAGGGGAGGCTTCACTGGACCAGTAACTACACCAGCAGCAGGTGAACCAGTAGCTGTAAAGGGAGAAGCAGTGATTGGTCGAACTTGACCAATCAACCGAGACGACATGAGATGACGAACCCACCCGTTAAAGAAGATGTGATTGGTCCACCTTAAGGAGATCTATTTGACTTGCTGATTGATTGATTGATTGATTGGTCGATCCCTACTGAGCTGTGATTGGTCGATCCCTAACGAGGCGTGTGTGTGTGTGTGTGTGTGTGTGTGTGTGTGTGTGTGTGTGCAGACGAGGCGGAGCAGCACCTGGACCAGGAGTCCCAGGAGTACCTGGAGGTCCTTCTCCGCTCCACGGACGAGCTGGAGGACGTGGTCAACGTCTGCAAGGCCCGGCTCATGATGGAGACATGCTTCGACGTCTCCACGGCAACAGGAGGACTCTGATCGGACGAGGAGACGGGACGTGAGACGAGATTCAACCTTCTCAACCGGTCAGGAGGGGCGGAGTTAAAGAGCTGTTTAACGAGACACTCGTTAGCCAGACGTTAACGAGACACTCGTTAACGAGACACTCGTTAACCAACACGTCCTTTGACTTGAGTTCAGAACACGTCTCTGACAAACCTTCAGCAGGAGATGGAAGCCCCCCCCCCCCCCCCCCCCCCAACTCACCTCGTGGTGATTGGCTGAGAGACAGACTGACCTCATCCTTTATTTGAACCAATGGAAGAGCTACACACAGAGAACAGGCTGCCTGTCTGGGGGTTATACTCTGAGGACCCAGAGAGGGTCTGGACCCGGGTTCTGTCAACACAGACCCTAGGATCACTGGACCCGGGTTCTGTCAGAACAGACCCTAGGATCACTGGACCCGGGTTCTGTCAACACGGACCCTAGGATCACTGGACCCGGGTTCTGTCAACACAGACCCTAGGATCACTGGACCCGGGTTCTGTCAACACGGACCCTAGGATCACTGGACCCGGGTTCTGAGGGGGAACCCTGCGGTACCCCAGCCTCTTTTAATTTAGGACCGTGCCTTTTTACTTTACAGAGGAACTCTCGGAGGTCCCCAACTCCTCCGTTAGTTTTACATAACAGGAACGTTTATGAAAGTTTCTAGAAGCAACGAGATAATAGTGGAAAATAAAATACAGCAAGACAGCAATAATTATTTCATATTCTAGAGTTATTTTGTGATATCTGTTCTTCATAATGCTAAACCAAACTAACATCTGTCGGGGGATTTCTGATTGGTCCAGACTGTGGGGAGGAAGTCAGACAAAAGGTTGTGGGTTTGAACCCCATCGCCCATAGTCCACCTGCAAGCCTCTGAATTGATGCTTCCAGATCCCTCGCAATCAGGATATCTCTTGACCTTGACCCAGCCCAAGGTCAGCTGACCTTCAGCTGACCTTGACCCAGCCCAAGGTCAGCTGACCTTTAGACATCAGCTGATCAAGATCAACACCAGATCTGCATCCATTTTTAGCTTAATCTCCGACTGTGGGACAAAGAACTCAAACCCGATCCCCACCACCTTGTCTCATACCAAGTGGGAGGGAGGGAGGGAGTAAGTATTCTTATTCAGCTGTACTGTAGACTAGCATCCGGAAGGACTAAATTCAACCAATGGGATCACTCGGTGCTTCTACCTGTCTGTCTGTCCTCCTGTCTGTCTGCCCCCGACTGAATTTTATGACACTGCATGAGGGTTCGCTTCTCCTGGAGATTGATATTATCACCACCTTATTTATGTTATTAATATTAATAATTGCTTTATAATTCTTTAATTATTTTTAAAGTATATATTTTTTCTTTCGTTTTGGATTTCTGCGTTTAACCCCCACAGGGGAAATAAGAAGTTTTGCCAAAAATAACGACATGAAAGAAGTTTAATATATTCTACTTTTTTTATTTGTTTTTTTACTGTACAGTTTTATAACTGGTCAACAATATGTGTTGGATGGGACCGGATGATATGTGGTAATAAAATAACTGATGACCTTATTAAGACTATTGTTCTGATCAAAGCACCATCTCTCATGGAACACCTGAAGATGTATTTACTCCATCGTGAGAGCAAACAGCTTCAGCTGTTCTGTTAATATATGATACACAATAATAATAATAATACACACATGAGCCATTCAACAGAGCAGGTACATCAGCATACTGTTCCCAGCACGTACGTCGACAGCTATAGCATCCACTTACCTCAGACACATCAGAGAGGGTGCGACAGGTTATCAGCCAGCCTGTGCCTGTCTGACGCGGTACGAAGACGTTTGAGTTCCCCAGGTAACCCGGGCTGATCAAGGCCACAGGAGATGCTGTCGTCACCATGGCAACACCAGGAGAGGACCCGCCAACCGTCGTTCGTACGAAGTGACTTCTGAGGCGGTTGGTCGCTAAACTCGACGTTTTAGAGACAGGTTACGCTAGGGTTTAAATATAGACGGGAGGCGGAGGGCTGGATGCTATGTAGGGCAGGTGGTACTACCTTCAGCCTCCGATTTAGGGGAAGACGTACCCAATGTCTCCATGTTTACCTTTATCATGTCAGTAGGACGACATAGTACTATGGTACTGACAAAGTACTACAGTACTGACCTAGTACCACAGTACAGACATGATACTACAGTACAGACATGGTAGGACTGACGTAGTACTACCACAGTACTAACAGTCCCATAGTACTACCATAGTACTACAGTACTATAGTACAACAATACTGACATAGTACTACAGTACTACCACAGTACCACAGTACTACCACAGCACTACCACAGTACTACCCCAGTACCACCACAGTCCTACCCCAGTACTACCCCAGTAGAGAGGACTCTGAACCAGGCAGTACAGCGCTGTGAGCAGCGGGCGGGGTCCAGACCTGAGTCCTGCTCCTCTGACGTCTCGTCTGTCTGGTCCGTAACGAGGACACACCTCCACGCAGGGCGGTCATCAGGCAGACGGTAACCAGCGGCGACAGACCCACCCCCCCCCCCCCGCGCGCCACGGGGCGGGTCCGTCACGCTGGGTGGTTCAGACACGCGCGCGATTCATGTTCGACATGCGTGTGTGTTTCATGTTCAATATGCTAGGAGAGAGGGTGTGTGTGTGTGTGTGTGTGTGTGTGTGTGTGTGTGTGTGTGTGTGTGTGTGTGTGTGTGTGTGTGTGTGTGTGTGTGTGCCTAACGATGTCTCCCAGTGTGAACATGCACATGAAACACAGAAACATGAAAGAACGCAGACAGACTCTCACAAAACAAATGATGCAAACTGTGAATATAAAAGAGCCTGAAACACAGAACAGACCGACGGGAAGGCTTCTTTACACTTCAGTCTCTCCTCCATCATCCCTCCATCATTCTGTCTCTCCTCCATCATCCCTCCATCATTCTGTCTCTCCTCCATCATCCCTCCATCATTCTGTCCTCCATCACCCCTCCATCATTCTGTCTCTCCTCCATCATCCCTCCATCATTCTGTCCTCCATCACCCCTCCATCATTCAGTCTCTCCTCCATCATCTCTCCATCATTCTGTCCTCCATCACCCCTCCATCATTCAGTCTCTCCTCCATCATCTCTCCATCATTCTGTCCTCCATCACCCCTCCATCATTCAGTCTCTCCTCCATCATCTCTCCATCATTCTGTCCTCCATCACCCCTCCATCATTCAGTCTCTCCTCCATCATCTCTCCATCATTCTGTCTCTCCTCCATCACCCCTCCATCATTCTGTCTCTCCTCCATCATCTCTCCATCATTCTGTCCTCCATAATCCCTCCATCATTCTGTCTCTCCTCCATCACCCCTCCATCATTCTGTCTCTCCTCCACCACCCCTCCATCATTCTGTCTCTCCTCCATCACCCCCCCCCCCCCCCCATCATTCAGTCCCCTCTTGTTGAACCATAAACCAACACCACAGACTCCAGTAGTGAGACACCAGAATAATCCCCCTTCTAACGATCACTTAGGAGACGGGCCATCTGATTGGCTCAACAGGAAGACCGGCAGCAGTACCCTCCCACGCCTGAGGCAGTTTATTAATATCAACACCCTCCCGGGGACGGCAGGAGGGGGTGGGGGCTGTGGTCTGGGCGGGGGGGGGCTCTGGTTCGTAGACTCAGACCAGAATACCTCCATGGGTATTCAGCAGCTCAGGATCACAGATGGGCCGCCAGCTATTTATAAACTCCTCCTCTTAATTAAAGAGCAAACACCATCCCAAGGACCCGCAGGATCCCGGCCTCGGGGGGTCTCCGCCCGCGGACCCCCTCACAGACCCGCCCCTGCTTCACTAATCACCGCGCGGTGTTGCCATGGGGGCGGCGGCGGAGTAGGATGAATTAGCAAAATAATAAACAGTTTCTCTCAGTAAACACGGGTATGAGTCCCGATCATCTGGGAGCAATCGCTGCTCCTCCCGGCTCGGCTGCCTCAGCTCCTCCTCCTCTCTCTGAAGAACGGTATTTAATAACCCTGGTTTAATAACTGCTCCTCGACCGGAGGAGGAGATCCACCGCCCTGAGCCAGGGAGCCTCCTCCTGGCAGCCTCTCTGTAGGAGGAGGAGGAGAGGAGGGGAGGAGGAGAGGAGGGGAGGAGAGGAGGGGAGGAGGGGGAGGAGGAGGAGAGGAGGAGGAGAGGAGGAGGAGGAGGAGGAGGAGGAGAGGAGGGGAGGGGGAGGAGGAGGAGGAGGAGGAGGAGGAGAGGGGGAGGAGGAGGAGGAGGAGGAGGAGGAGGAGGAGGGGGGGGAGGAGAGGAGGGGAGGGGAGGAGAGGAGGAGGGGGAGGAGGAGGAGGAGGAGGGGGAGAGGAGGAGGAGAGGGGGAGGAGGAGGAGGAGGGGAGGAGGGGAGGAGGGGAGGAGGAGAGGAGGAGAGGGGGAGGAGGAGAGGAGGAGGAGGAGAGGGGAGGAGGAGAGGAGGAGGAGGAGGAGGAAGAGGAGGAGGAGGAGAGGAGAAGGAGAGGAGGAGAGGAGGAGAGGAGGAGAGGAGGAGAGGGGGAGGAGGAGGAGGAGGAGGAGGAGACCAGGAGGAGAGAAGGAGAGGAGGAGAGGAGGAGAGGAGGAGGAGACCAGGAGGAGAGGAGGAGGAGGGGGAGGAGGAAGAGGAGGAGGAGGAGGAGAGGAGAAGGAGACCAGAGGAGGAGGAGGAGGAGCTGAGCCCTAACGAGGGTCCGGTTACGTAACGAGAGAGCTCGTCAAGCGCCGTTACCCATGATGCACTCTGACTCCTCCGGGACCTCAAGGAGCCAATTAGCTGGCCTGGAGACGCGGCCGCACTCCGTCCTGACAGGAAGTCAGCACACGCCACTTCCCATCATGCCTCGGGGCTTCCTGGCCGGGGGTTCCTTGTTCGGCAGCGTCTCTCCAGGCCGACGGCCGGTTGATCAGATTAGGGATTGATTAACTGGTGGTTGATTGATTAACTGGTGGGTGATTGATTAACTGGTGGGTGATTGATTAACTGATGGGTGATTGATTAACTGATGGGTGATTGATTAACTGATGGGTGATTGATTAACTGTAGTGGTCATGCTCAGCCGACGCTAAAACAAAACCATTAGCCCAATCATTAGCGTCGGTGATCGGCGGCTAACGATCCGAGGACGGGCGTTCACGGAACCCGCTCCCTCGAGCTGCGAGGCATTTCACCAGTGCTAATGGACAGAGAACTGGACTCTGATTGGTCCTGAGGAGAGGGGAGGCGGGCTGGAAGGGTAGGAGCCGGATCTGATTGGTTAATCAGAGAGATGAACTCTTGACCCAAGCTTGAAGCTCACAGGGACTACAAGATCCATCTGGATATTTAGATTATCGATACATAAATATCTTCGATAGTTATGGACGTTCAGGGAGGGAGTATTGGGATGTGTATCGATCTATCACCATTTGATTAGTGATGTATTTGGACACACACACACACACACACACACACACACACACACACACACCACACACACACACACACACACACACACACACACACACACACACACACACACACACACACACACACACACACACACATTCATAATGTGCATTGATGCCCCCAGCTGAGTTAAAATATAATCGAATAATTAAGGCACTAAGAAGAGGTCTGGCCACTGGCGCCATCCATGGGCCACACTGCGGTACTGCAGCGGGCATATTACTGTCATCGCAGCTGCTCCAACATCATGTTAATGAAGTATTTTAAAAAGAGTTTGGTCAACTTAGTTGTAGTACTGGGCGGTAAAACAAGTACAACTAATATGGTAGGACAGTAATATTAATAATGCAAAGGATGTTTAAGATAAACCTGTATTGAACCAGACGGAGATATAGCCTATGGTATGGTCTAGGTAGGATGCTCGCATTATCAGAACAGTTACATTTACTTTGAGGGCATTTAGCAAACGCTTTTATACAAAGCGTTTGGTACAGTAAGGATGTCAATAGAACCAAGTGCAAAGCCCGAACAATCACTAGATTAACCCATTCCCCGAATACAACAAAGATAACTAGGATAATAATCAGTATCAATAGTTCTAGGCTACTTGTCGGATGATAAGTGTTATAATTATGTAACAATAATACAGTAGGCCTATTTAGTAATAAATAATAATGCTGAATATATAAAAATATATAATAATACAATATATAATCATATATAATACAATTTATAGTAATAAATGATAGTAGACTGCCGCCGTCTAGCGGTCACACTGCGTCACTGCAGCAGACTTTACTACGACGCGGACGTTTGAAACGTGTTGCTCAAACACAACATGAAATGTGATTAAATAGGCCTCGATATTCAAGTCAATCTTATATCAAGAATAATAAATGAAGAAAAATCTAGACTTGAAACAATCCAACTAACAAATAAACAGATCTATATCCGTTCAAAAGAAAAAATTAAACCGACCTGCGACCTCCTCATCTGCGGTCGGCTCCTCATGACGTCGTTAGAGGTGGACGGCGGCGTTTAGGCCGTTATCACCAATAAATAATAATTAATAATTAATCTATTTTTTTAACTTATGATATATTTGATTTAATGTAATTAATTGAATAATTCAATACATCCGACCTACGTAAAATATCAAGAGTAATTTATAATTTCGTTGTGATCGAGGCGCGCGAGACAAGATGCAGCCGGAAGTGAGAGGATGGGGCTTGCAGACACCTCCTTTATTATGTCCATGAGACACCTGGACGCTGTCCGTGGACCTGAATAGAGAGAGCGAGCGAGCGAGCGAGCGAGCGAGCGAGAGAGAGAGAGAGAGAGAGAGAGAGAGAGAGAGAGAGAGAGAGAGAGAGAGAGAGAATACCAGATTGGGTTTGATGTTGCATATTAGACTCTACTCTATGATGATCATTCTAGTCTCTTGTTTTCATTTACATTGTATTATATTGCATTACATTATACTCTCCTTTATTGTATTATGATATATTCTAGTCTACTCTGCTCATTAACATTGTACTGTATTATATATAATTATGATCTATTCTGTTATATATTCTATAAATTATATTCTATTTGGTTCTGCACCATTATATTGTGCGGTACTCAACTCTATTATATATACTCTATCATGCTAAGTTCTAGTCTACTCTATTGTATTATAAACTCTTGTCTATTCAGGCCTGCTTTGATCTGGTTGATCACGTGTCCTCCAGGTGTCACTCTGCTGTAGTAAAACGCTGCGAGCTGCGGGCAGGTGAAGACACCTGCAGGTCTCTGCGTGTCGCACGGTGACGAAATTTAACATCTTCTCCCGCCGTTCCCACGATCATGGCTGACCGAGCACGAGGAGGTGGAGGAGGAGGAGGAAGAGGAAGAGGAAGAGGAAGAGGAAGAGGAAGAGGAAGAGGAAGAGGAGGAGGAGGAGGAGGAGCAGGAGCAGGAGGAGAGAGAGAGAGAGAGAGAGAGAGAGAGAGGAGGAGCAGCAGGAGGAGGGACTGTTCTCCTCCCAGGCTGTTGATACAGCAGTGCAGCGGGCAGGAGGAGCAGGAGGAGCCAGGGGGGCGGGGTTCAGCCCAGACCGACCCGGGAGAGTCTGCGTGTGTAGCGGGAGATGGAACCGCGCGTGGACCGCGTCAGAGCGAACAGAGTCCGGCGGGGAGCGTGAGGCGTTGAAGGGAGGGAGGACCGGGGCGTATCGGTCACACTCTGGGCTCATTCTGCTCCCTGAAGCACGCATGTTGGTGAGCAGCGACCGGGTCCCGGGGGGGACTCTCCCCGCCCCGCAGAACCCCGCAGAACTGGACGAGCTGTCGCCCCTTACGTCGGAGAACTGCTACGAGCGACTGGCTCTGGCCAAGAGGCAGGGCCTGGTGGACCTGAAGGAGCGCTGCTACGCCTTCATGAGCGACCACTTTCTGGCGGTGCTGCGGACCCCCGCGGTGTACGGGCGCCTCACGGCGGGGGAGCGGGAGCACGTGCTGGCGCGGCGCCTGGGCGGCAAGAGGCTGCTGGCCGTGGCGGAGGTCGACGAGGCGCAGGACAGGGTGCTGGGGGGCGGCAGCAGACCCCCCAGCCGGGACAGCAGCCGACCCCAGAGCCCCCTGGACCCCCAGAGCCCCCTGGAGCCCCAGAGCCCCCCGGGGTCGAGCCCGTCCCCGGAGGACCCGCCGCAACACCGACGTCACATTTTCTGCTACGAGGAGCAGACAAAGGAGTGGCGCGCGCTGACCGCGCTGCCGGAGCAGGTGAGCACGCGCGGCGCGGGCATGTGCACGCTCTACAACTACCTGTTCGTGGCGGGGGGGCTGGTCAGGGGGGGCGGCGGCAGCAGGGCGTCGGACCGCGTCTTCTGCTACAACCCGCTGACAGACGCCTGGAGTGAGGCACGCCCCCTGACGCAGGCGCGCGCTCAGCTTAAGCTCGTAGCCGTGGACGGCCACCTGTTCGCGGTGGGCGGAGAGTGCCTGTTCACGGTGGAGCGCTACGATCCGCGCGTGGACCGCTGGACCCCCGTGGCGGCGCTGCCCAGAGGCGCGTTCGCGGTGGCGCACGAGGCGACTGCGTGCGGGGGGGACCTGTTCGTGTCCGGCGGCTCGCTCTTCTACCGCCTGCTGCGCCTCGACGCGCGGCGCGGTGAGTGGGAGGAGTGCGCCTTCAACGACAGCCGGAAGAAGTCAACGGACATGGTGGCGCACGGGAGCTCCATTTACCGCTTCGACGTAAACCGCGCGCACAGCAGCGTGAACGTTTGCAAGTACAACACGGTGGTGAGGGCGTGGCATGACGGCGCGTCCCATGCGCTCGAAGCCGCGCAGCCGTTCCGCTGCGCCGTGCTGGGGGACCGCATCTTCTGCGTCAACAGGTCCCACGTGCTGCAGTTCGAGGTGGGCGGGGGCCGGGAGCGCTTCCTCCCGGAGGTCCTCGAGACCCCGGCCGGAGCCCGCGGGGCGCTGGTCCCCTTCGTCCTCTCTCTCGGCCAATCAGACTGAACCGCCACGCAGCACCGATAGAACCGACTATAAAACACCGTACTCGGTCCAGTAGGACTGATTCAGTGGTCTGAAGGTCTCAATGCTTAATAGGGAACTTTATAACTGTTCCTTGACTTGAGTACGCATGCTCAGTCAATGGGCGAAGGGAATCTTCCACAGTGCCGTGTAGGCACCGTGTAGGCACACAAGGCACTGCTGCACTATGACCCTCCATGACGTCTAGACTGTTTGACTTTATGAATGTTTCTGCTGCTTCGTGTTCTCTGGAGTTGGACTTCTCTGGTGCTGTCCCTGTAACACTAATCCCCCTATCACTAACCCCCTACCCCTATATCAGTTACCCCCCTATCACTCACCTCCCCTATTACTAATCCCCCCCTACCCTTAACCCCCCAATAACTAACCCCCCTAACCTTAACCACAATATCACTAACCCCCCATCATACGTAACACAAACCCCAGCTGTCGTGTTGTCGACTTCGGGTTTTTTGGCGGGATGCTACACGCTAACCACGAGCCAAGCCTGTGCTTGCTAGCTAACATTATCTTAGAAGTGGTAACGGTTTGGTTCCTTTGGTTCGGATCAGCGTGTCCTGATCACCTTCTCTAGTGCATCCTGGGAAATACGCACCGGAAAAGTCCTGCTCCTGTTAATGTGGCCAAACACGAAAAGGGGCGGGTTCTAACACAGCTCCGCCCTCTCTCTCTTCCGAGGTTCCCTATTGGTCGATTATGACCAGAAGCGTTCCTGTTTGTTTGAATGTCTAAACTTCTTATCTTTCTACGACTAACGTGCTAACTCTTCTACTCTTCTTCAGCGAGGCCTTTGAGCGAGGGAATGTCGTTTAGCGTTCGCCAATGTAGCCTGGAAATAAAAAAAACACTTTACTGGAAACATCCGCTGTGTTTACTACTTTGGTGTTTTGTTTGAACCCCAGGCGGTGAGCTACGTTTCCATGGAGACGGACCGCCCGGGGTTTATTTCCATGGAGATGCAGCAGGACTCAGCATGTCTGTTTATGTGTGTAACGTCCTTGGCTGCAGAAACCGGCTGAACAGTGAAAACTCTCCGATCCGGTCGAACCACAGCCTCACCGCAGTCCTAGACCCAGAGAAAGGGCTTCTACATTTTTGTTCTGAGATATGAAGGTCCGTTGGTCTCTGACACGACCAGCTGGGTGAGAGTTAAGGTGGCTGTGTCTCCACGGGACGCGTTCGCGGCCGATAAGGAGACTGCATACTGCGTCTTTAAAGAATTCAAACAACCCTCAGAAAATGTACAAACTAGAAGAAAATCATCAGATGAAGACAGTTTTTAGTGCCTTGTTTTTTGAATATTTTTATCTTTAGTTTTTTTTATATTTGGATTAATTACCAAGTTGATAATTTTTTATGTTCAATTTCGTAAGAAGACCCTAACTACAGAATCTAAGGGTGTAGTTCAGTAACATTGAGGCAACAGAGCCATCTTCTGGTGGTTATAAAAAAAAGCAACATCTATTTGAGAGGTTTATCACACATATTTCACTTTATCACATGAAACTGTCTAGATCTGAATATCATATCAAATTATTTATATATTTTGATTTCATGCCCTGTTGATAAAGGGAAGCGTAGGTCTACATTAAATCACACGCAACGGTTCTAATTTGCTGAGAAATGACACCATTGGCTACTTCTTAAGGGGAGGGGCGGGTCTTCTGGGAGCGGATTGGTTTTGCTGTTGCCATGGATACAGTGAACCTGTCGCCATCGCCAACGGAGGTCTCGCCACCTAGTGGCCACTTAGCCATGGACATTTAGAAAATAATGCGTTAATGTCAACGTTTGAACGTAGGTCACATCAACACACGACATACCAATGAATCTTCCTTAAAGATACAAGAGTTTGATTCTCATTCAACGTTATGTGATAATAATACAACATTATAGTAATGATTACAAGGGCTGGACTGAGTAATGGACCAATGGGGTGGGTTATAAACACACAGCCACTGGTTGGACTGGGGTCTCAGACTGGTTGGACTGGGGTCTCAGACTGGTTGGACTGGGGTCTCAGCCTGGCTGGACTGGGGTCTCAGACTGGTTGGACTGGGGTCTCAGACTGGTTGGACTGGGGTCTCAGACTGGTTGGGGTTGGGTCTCAGCCTGGTTGGACTGGGGTCTCAGACTTGTTGGACTGGGGAGCAGAGACCTCAGGCTGCTGTGTGACTCAGAGTCCTTCCGAGCCAGCTGGTTCGGCCGTCCCGAGGCGCCTTGGGTCGGTTCCGCCGGACCACGGAGCCTCCGTCAGATGTCGAAGGAGGTGCTGGTGACGGAGCGGCGGGAGGAGGCGCAGGAGTCGGAGGTGGCCCTGGAGGCGAGGCCGCGTTGGGCCCTCCGGCCGCGCGGACCCCAGAGCCGCGCCCCCAGCCGCTTCAGGTTGCTCCTGAACTTCACCCCCAGGAAGGCGTAGAGCAGCGGGTTGACGCAGCAGTGGAGGAAGGCCAGGCTCTCCGTCACCGTCAGCACCACCTGCTCCACCTCCGCCTCCCGGCAACTCTGCTCCCGGAACAGGCCCAGCGTCTGGCACAGCAGCGCGGCGTTGTAGGGCAGGTGGCACGCCAGGAACGCCGCCACCACCGCCAGCACCACCCGCACCGCGCGGTGCCGCTGGAAGGTGTGGGCACGCAGCAGCCGCGCCACCACCTGGGCGTAGCAGAACACCATCACCGCCAGCGGCAGGAGGAAGCCCACGGCCATCTGGGCGCCGGGCACCAGGACCCTCATGAGACGGGCCGTCCGGGGGTCCGAGAACCGCAGGGAGCAGACCGGGTCGCCGCCCCCGCCGCCGCCGTCCTCGCCGTCCTCGCCGCCGCCGTCCTCGCCCTCCCCCGTCACCCACGTCATGTGGGAGGGCCGGTAGGCCTGGTGGTAGAGGAGGGTGGGGAGGGAGCAGGCGAGGGCCAGGACCCAGACGGCGCCGCAGACGGCGCGGCTGTAGAGCAGCGAGCGCAGGCGGAGGCGGCGCGGCGCGTGGACGATGGCGAGGTAGCGGTCGGCCGCCACGCAGGCCAGCAGCAGCATGCAGCTGTACAGGTTGACGCTGTAGGCGCCGCGCAGCAGCTTGCAGGCCGCCGTGCCCATGGGCCACGCCCACAGCTCGTTGTAGGTGATGAGGGGCAGCGCCGCCACGAAGAGCAGGTCGGACACGGCCACGTTGAGCAGGTACACGTCGGTCGGGGAGCGCGGCCGGCGGGAGAAGGCGTAGGTGAGGAGGACCAGGCCGTTCCCCGCCAGCCCCAGCGCGCAGATGAGGGGGTGGAGGTACGGTCGCACGGCCGACTCCACCCTGCTGTTGTTGCTCATGGGACACAGCGCTGTGAGGCCGTAGTCGGTCTCGTTGACGTTGAGCTCTCTGCTGTCGTAGTCGTAGTCGTACGGGTCGCTGGCGTTGAGCTCCGTCCCGTTGAGCGTGTTGTCGTCCATCGTGCTGGCTCCTCCTTTACGGAGACACTGGTTAAAGGTTGATTAGATACCATGCTAGTGTTACCTAGTATATAATCGTTCTGGTATCGATACCAGCATCGGAAATTCCTCCGATACGGCCTAAAATACAGTGTTGGGTATCGGCGAGTACGCAAGTCTATGCGCTGATCCGGTACCGACACATGACTCGTTCACTACACAGAGGACCTCACAAACACGACGCTGTTATGCTGCGGTCGTTAACGGACGGAGGTGGAAAGTCGGAATGGGAAACGCGACACGTCCGACCTACGTGCGTTTGAACTGAATTGATATTGTTGTCGTCGTATGAGAACCCTTCAATAAGAACAAGTGCTGTGAGTGGTAACAATCCTAGATGCTGTATCGGAATAAACTCTGTCTCGGACAATACTCAGGTTCAGGAATCGGATTCGGTATCGTGAAGGAAATAATGGTATCGGCACATATCGAAGATCAACTAATGATTCTAGTATTTACTGAGCTACCATCAGGGATACGACTTGGTTTGGTAACTGAAGACAAAGTTAAGTTAGTCACAACTTCATGATTCAATAGAATCACAGACACCATCACAATGTTGATTTCGATCCCCAACTTCTATTTAAAAAATATCTATATATATACACGCGCTACTGCTTCTCTTTTGAACACTGTATACAGTCACGTACTTCTATGTTCCATTCCTCATTCTTTAGTCAAGAGGAACCACCTTGACTTTTTGTTACACCGTACTTCTCGTTAGTGGAAGAGGTACGAATAATTAGCACAATGAAGTGCTGAGCGTTAGCATGTTTGGCTATCAGTCACTTCTGCTGGCTTCGGGGAGGGGGGAGGCTGTGTCACACTAACCCCATTTCACTGACAAGGAGAGAAACCACAGAACCAGCGGGCAGGTTACCAGTCCACAACCACCACCTACTTTACCAAGGCTGGGTGACGGAGAACGCTTTGATGATGCATAACGCAAATGTGGGTAGAAGATCAGCTTCTACCTACATAACAGAATTGATTTTAAAGCACTTCCGCTTGTTTTTAAGTCTTTGAAGGGGGTTGGGCCAAACTACTTGCATGACATGTTTAAGCAATATTCCCAAATAAGGTCCCTTAGATCACAACATAAACAATTACTACTGAAACCGACCGTCAGAACAAAGCAGGGTGAAGCAGCGTTTAGCCACTATGGTGTCCATCTCTGGAACCAGCTTCCAGAGACCATCAAAAACTCCCCCACTGTCACCATTTTTAAAACAACAGTTAAGACCAAACTCTTTTTAGATGTTTTCGGCAGTTAATGCACATTGTTTTTGTCTATCTTTTCCATTTTCTCTTTTAAATTCACTCTTTGCTGTTGGTACTCCATGTATATTTTACATTTTACTATGGCTAAAATTGTGTATGGTTCCAAATTTGTAACTTTATTTTATTTATTCATTCATTTTCTTTTTAATTTTTCTTTTGTGTGAAGCACATTGAATTGCCACGTGTATGAAATGTGCTATACAAATAAATATGCCTTGCCTTGCCTTCTACCAAGTTAGAGAATCTATGATTCATTATTTAATGATTCAACCAACAACATTGTGTTCTTTCTCTCAGATGTTTCTCTCCGCCCGGACCAACAATATCTCTGACTGAACACTTGTACAAAGATCCCTGGTCCCATAACGACGCACAGAGAGCATTGATAAGATCAAAATATACTAGATTAAGAATTGTATCTACTATATCATCAACTATCAGTTATTTATAGTACTTGTTTATTTAACAGTACTTGAGATATCGAAATATATAGTAGTTAGTTGATAATATCTATAAAAGTTATTTATATGGAAGTTAGTTGATACATATCTATAAGTGATTACTTTTTTTATGTAGATCTATAACTTTGATTAATATGTTAGTTATTTGATAATATTTATAACTGATATATATATAACAGTAGTTGATTCTAACTTATATAACTTATGATAGTCTGAATTTATTTAATTTGATGTCTTTGGCTCATTGCTAAAGGAATCAGAATGTGGAAGTATTTGGTAAATGTCCCCGTGTCCAATTCCTTAAATATGAAAATCCCCAAACTGTCTGGTATTATGTGAACTCTCTTGTTTGTACAAAATCTTCATGTATCTGTATGCTGATCTCTTAGCCACTTCTCAGTTGGAAAATAGGTTTTTAAATCTCAATGAGACTTTAACTTTGTTAATAAAGGTTTAATAAAGAAAATCGTTATCTATCTTTAACTTATTTATATGTAACACTTACTTGATAATATCTAGAAGTTAATTATATAAGTTAGTTGAGATATATATGTATATTCTATATATATATAAAGATACACACACTCACACACAGGTCATTTATATACAGCAGTAGTTGATATATCTTTCATCTATAAGTTATTAATATATAACAATAGTTATGAACTCACCGGATGATTTCAGGGCAGCAGATCTTTCTGCATCAAATCGACGGACTAAGCAGTAAGCGTGTGTGCGTGTGTTGTGTGTGTTTATGTGTACGTGTATGTGTGTGCGTGTAAAAGATGTTAACGTGACGCACCTCCCATTCCACCCTCAAGCACTGACACACATAGAGGGTGAGATAGATATATATAATTAATTCATCAGTACGGATGTGTGTGTAACTTAGGATCAATAAATGTGCGTAAACATAAGTGTGTACCACAGCAGTAAAACAAAGAGGATAAAATATAAGATAATAGTTTTATTTATATGCTTTTACTTATTAATATGGAGAGTGAGCGCAAGAGAGAGGAGTGGGCGAGAGAGAGGGAGAGAGAGAGGAGGGCGAAGAGCGAGAGCGAGAGAGAGGGAGCGAGAGAGATAGAGGGCGAGAGAGAGAGAGAGGGAGAGGGAGAGGGCGAGAGCGCGGAGAGAGCGAGAGCGAGAGAGAGAGAGGGAGGGAGATGGCGGAGCGGAGAGAGAGGAGGGAGAGAAGAGGGGAGAGCGAGAGAGAGAGGAGAGGAGAGAGGGCGAGAGCGAGAGCGGAGAGAGGAGCGGAGAGCGTGAGAGGAGAGCGAGAAGTGAGGAGAGCGGGGGCGAGGAGAGAGAGGGAGAGGGAGGGCGGAGAGAGGAGAGCGGAGACGAGAGGGAGAGGAGAGAGGGAGAGCGAGAGAGAGAGGAGAGAGAGGAGGGAGAGAGGGAGGGAGAGAGAGAGGCGAGGGGGAGAGAGAGAGAGAGGAGAGAGGGGAGAGGGAAGAGGGGAGAGAGAGAGAGGAGAGGAGAGAGAGGAGAGGAGGAGAGAGAGAGAGAGAGAGAGAGAGAGAGAGAGAGAGAGAGAGAGAGAGAGAGAAGGAGAGAGAGAGGAGAGGAGAGAGAGAGAGAGAGAGAGAGAGAGAGAGAGAATGATGAGAGAGAGAGAGAGAGGAGGAGGAGAGAGAGAGAGAGAGAGAGAGAGAGAGAGAGAGAGCGCGCGAGAGAGCGCGAGAGCGCGAGAGAGGGAGAGAGCTCAGGCTACATCCTCTACGTAGTCTGCGTGGAGCGACTGGCTCAACTGGGACACACTGAGGTCCTGGGTGTCGTCATCAACCTACACACGCACACACACACACACACACACACACACACACACACACACACACACACACACACACACACACACACACACACACACACGTTAGGATACCATGGGCACACACACACAACTTAGGACAACATCTTCACACACACACACACACACACACACACACACACACACACACACACACACACACACACACACACACACACACACACACACACACACACACACACACACACACACACACACACACACCTTGTCGCTGTCGTGGGGGCCCTCTATGGACACCTCCTCGATCTCCTCCCCGATGCTGATCTCACTCCTGGAGAAGTCTGAGCGGTGGCTGGAGGAGGAAACATCTCACCGGTCACTTCCTCTACAACCCACCTCCTGTCTAGCACACTTCCTGTTTAATGATCTCCTTGTAGGACCTCCCATCTGAGGTATTAATTGATCTCACTTATGAACAACTTCCTGTCTAGAACCGACTTCCTGTTCAACACTTCCTGTCCAGGTGCTCCTCCTCTTCCTGTGTGAGGAGGTGCTCAGAGCCTGCAGGTGAACTCACCTGTTGAAGTCGTCGTCGTACTCCGGGTCGTCGTCTGGGGAGGAAGGGATCAGAGGAAACAGGAAGTTATCAGAGGAAACAGGAAGTTATCAGAGGATACAGGAAGTGATCAGAGGACAGGGAGGACGTTCCTCCTGAGCCTGAGACCCACCTGGGGGCGGGGGTCCGGGCCTCTCACCGCTGCTCCTGGCCTCTCTGGCGCTCTTCACGGTAGAGGCAGCGCCCCCTGCAGGAGACAGCAGGTACAGCATTTACAACACATCCCATCGCATTACATTAACCTGCCTAATAAAATCTGCGGGAAACCTGTCCCGGGTCCCACACCCGGGACAGGTTTCCCGCAGATTTTAACCCCGGGACAGGCCCCGGTACAGGCCCCGGGACAGGACCCGGTACAGGCCCCGGGACAGGACCCGGTACAGGCCCCGGGACAGGACCCGGTACAGGCCCCGGGACAGGCCCCGGTACAGGCCCCGGGACAGGCCCCGGTACAGGCCCCGGTACAGGCCCCGGGACAGGCCCCGGTACAGGCCCCGGGACAGGCCCCGGTACAGGCCCCGGTACAGGCCCCGGTACAGGCCCCGGTACAGGCCCCGGTACAGGCCCCGGTACAGGCCCCGGTACAGGCCCCGGTAGAGGACCCGGTAGAGGACCCGGTAGAGGACCAGCAGCTCTTACCGTGGCGTCCCAGCGGGGGGTCCCTGGGGTCCCTGGGGTCTCCGGAGGCGCTGCTGGTCCCTCCGGCCGTCCTCCCAGGAGCCCGCTCTGACACAGAGCCCACCGGACCCTCCCTGGTGTCAGAGGACCCCGCCCCCCTGGGGAGCACCGGGGACAGCAGGCTGATTAGACACTCAGGGTACAGGATGGAGGACTAAAAGTAAAGACACTAAAGTTAAGTTAAAGTATTAAGCATTAAAACTAAAAACACTAAAGTTAAATTAAAGTATTAAGGATTAAAACTAAAACACTAAAGTTAAATTAAAGTATTGAGGATTAAAATTTAAAACACTAAAGTTAAGTTAAAGTATTGAGGATTAAACTTAAGACAGTCCAGTTAAGTGAAGCATGGACCAGAGAACCCTCTAAGGCGCAGTAGGGGTCCGACACGCTGGACCCCGGGGCTCACCATCCGAAGGTCTTCTGGGGGCCGGGCGGGGGGTCGTCGAAGAAGGAGTCCCCCTCCTCGGGGCCCCCCCCCTCCTGCTCCTCCTCCCCCCCCTCCAGGGCCCTCAGGCTGCCGGGGGGGCCGGTCTGGATCTGGTCCCCCTTCCCCTTGGGGGGCCCCGTCTCCTGGGGCGCCTGGGGGGGCAACGGAGGCAGGGGCTCAGATACTGATCAATACGTCAATACAGCCATTGATGACCAATACCGATCAGACATGGAGATCAATGACACAGCTCATTGATGACCAATACCGATCAGACATGGAGATCAATGATACAGCTCATTGATGACCAATACTGATCAGATATGGTGATCAGTGATACAGCTCATTGATGACCAATACCGATCAGACATGGTGATCAGTGATACAGCTCATTGATAACCAATACCGATCAGACATGGAGATCAATGACACAGCTCATTGATGACCAATACCGATCAGACATGGAGATCAGTGCTACAGCTCAGTGGACACCCCCAGTTGTGAAACAGGGGCCAGGGATCCTCATCCACCTGGCGGCCATCTTAGGCTCTCTGCTCCCCCACCCAGGGCGCAACAAGAAACAAGATGGCCGCTGGGTGGATGAGGCCCAAAGAAAAGTCAACCATTCCATCTTGTTGTTGTTTTGGTAACCGGGACACAGAACAGCACCGTCACAGTAAATGTCTTTCATCATCAGAGGTTATGTATTCGGCAGACATCCAGGATTAGTCACTGAATGGTTGACTTTGGCCTCAAATGTCCACCCAAACCTCGTGGGTATCAGGTTAGAAAGCAGAGCTGGTTCAGCGGCGGGCGGAGTTCCCTGGAGGTGGTGAAGCTAGCCGTCTGAACGTTAGTGCTGTTAGTGTGGATACTGGTAGTTATACTGGTAGTTCTACTGGTAGTTGTACTGGTTCTCCAGTCTGCTGGTTACCTGTGCAGCCGAGCCTCTCTGTGCTGTCTGCTTCTGGACTCTAAGTCTGGGAATCTGGCAGAGACGTCAAACATTAGCCTAGCTTCTAGCAAGCACAACTAGTTAGCAACTTACTGGGCCAACAAGAATATTCTCAGAGAGCTTATGTACTCTTCTAACTAGTATCCTCTGCTGACTACCATCCAGCGCTAATTAACCCCGCTAACAAGAGTGTTTAGCTGAATAGCATCTTCTTACAGAGCTACTAGTTGAGGTGCAGTGTGCGATGTTGATCATAGAGTATCAGGAAACAAAATAGATGTCAAACTTGTACTGAAAACTGCAAGTTTGGACCCTACCTCTGGCTCCTGGACCACAGGCAGCAGGAACACAGTGAAGGCAACATCAACATTTACATTTACGTTTTATACTCAACAGATTTCAGTATTATGGGATGTGAGGTGGAGGCCTCTGTAGTATTATGGGATGTCACACACAGAGCTCTGTAGGATTATGGGATGTCACACACAGAGCTCTGTAGTATTATGGGATGGGAGGTTCAGAGCTCTTTAGTATTATGGGATGTGAGCTCTGTAGTATTACGATGAGGTTCAGAGATCTGTAGTATTATGGGATATAACACAGGGCTCTGTAGTATTATGAGATATGACACAGAGCTCAGTAGTATTATGGGATGTGACACATAGGTCAGTAGGATTATGGGATGTGAGGTTCAGAGCTCTGTAGTATTATGGGATGTGAGGTTCAGAGTCCTGTAGTATTATGGGATGTGAGGTTCAGAGCCCTGTAGTATTATGGGATGTGAGGTTCAGAGCCCTGCAGTATTATGGGATGTGAAACACAGAGTTCAGTAGTATTATGGGATTTGAGGTTCAGAGGTCTGTAGTATTATGGGATGTGAGGTTCAGAGCTCTGTAGTATTATGGGATGTGAGGTTCAGAGGTCTGTAGTATTATGGGATGTGAGGTTCAGAGCTCTGTAGTATTATGGGATGTGAGGTTCAGAGCTCTGTAGTATTATGGGATGTGAGGTTCAGAGGTCTGTAGTATTATGGGATGTGAGGTTCAGAGCTCTGTAGTATTAGGGGATGTGAGGTTCAGAGGTCTGTAGTATTATGGGATGTGAGGTTCAGAGCCCTGTAGTATTATGGGATGTGAGGTTCAGAGCCCTGTAGTATTATGGGATGTGAGGTTCAGAGCCCTGTAGTATTATGGGATGTGAGGTTCAGAGCTCTGTAGTATTATGGGATGTGAGGTTCAGAGGTCTGTAGTATTATGGGATGTGAGGAACAGAGCTCTGTAGTATTATGGGATGTGACACACAGATGTCTGTATTATGGGATGTGATCCTACCTTACTGACGAGGGCAGCCGTGGTCTTCTGTCCTCCTAGTCTGACATCACCGGAGTCCTGCACTACCTGATATCAGATCAATATATACACTTATCGATCAACATACACACTCACATACTACTACATACACTGTGGAACACAGACTGTGTGTGTGTGTGTGTGTGTGTGTGTGTGTGTGTGTGTGTGTGTGTGTGTGTGTGTGTGTGTGTGTGTGTGTGTGTGTGTGTGTGTGTGTGTGTGTGTGTGTGTGTGTGTGTGTGTGTGTGTGTGTTTCTGATGACTGAGGAGAAGAATCAGGCCAAACTGGTTTCTGTCAACAGGAAGTTGTATTTCTTTCTACGGGAACTTGCCCATGAGCCCAGTGGTAAGAGAGCTGACCTACATGAACACACACCACCCTCACACACACACACACGCCGTTCTAACACACACACACAAACACACGCACACACTCACACACCACCCTAACACACACACACACACACTGCCCAAACCCGCCCCCCCCCCCACACACACACACACACACACACACACGCCGTTCTAACACACACACACAAACACACGCACACACTCACACACCACCCTAACACACACACACACACACTGCCCAAACCCGCCCCCCCCCCCACACACACACACACACACACACACACGCCGTTCTAACACACACATACAAACACACGCACACACTCACACACCACCCTAACACACACACACTGCCCCAACCCCCCCCCCCCCCCCACACACACACACACACACGTGGGCCCTGTGGTGCAGGTGGACGTGGGCCCTGTGGTGCAGGTGGACGTGGGCCCTGTGGTGCAGGTGGACGTGGGCCCTGTGGTGCAGGTGGACGTGGGCCCTGTGGTGCAGGTGGACGTGGGCCCTGTGGTGCAGGTGGACATGGGCCCTGTGGTGCAGGTGTCTCACCTCTGACCTCTGCCTTCCTCTCCTCAGCAGCTCCAGCAGCAGAGGAGTCTTCTTCTTCCCCTCGTCCGCGAGGCCCAGCTCCTGGGAGACCTGCTCCCTGCTGTCCAGAGCCTTCAGCTGCACACACACACACACACGCACACGCACGCACGCACGCACGCACGCACGCACGCACGCACGCACGCACGCACGCACGCACGCACGCACACACACACACACACACACGCGCACACAACCACACACACACACACACACACACACACACACACGCGCGCGCGCACACAACCACACAACCACACACACACACACACACACACACACACACACACACACACACACACAGAGACACACACACACAGTTACCATCTCATAGGACAGCCGCTCTAAGGGGTCTGTAGGTGGGCTAGGTGGGGTATGAGGGTGTGTGGGCTGGGTGGCTTATGTGGGGTAGGAGTGTGTGGGGGTATGTGGGGTATGTGGGGCATGTGGGGCATGTGGGGCAGGTGGGGTAGGTGGGGTAGGTGGGGTAGGTGGGGTAGGTGTATGCATACTACCCACCGCGTGGATCTCTGGCTGGAACACGGCCAGGGTGAAGTCCAGGTGGAACACATGGAGGAAGTCCACGATGAGACCGGCCACCAGACGGCCTTGGGGGAGACACAGAGGGGGGGGGGGGGAGACGCGGAGGAGGAGGGGGAGGGGAAGGGCGAGGAGGTGGAGGGGAGACGCAAAGGGAGTGGATGGGAGGAGGAGGGGGAGGACGCAGAGGAGGAGGGGGGGAGGAGGAGACACAGAGGGGGAGGACGCAGAGGAGGAGGGGGGGAGGAGGAGACACAGAGGGGGAGGACGCAGAGGAGGAGGGGGGGAGGAGGTGAGGAGGAGGAGACACAGAGGGGGAGGAGGGGGAGGACGCAGAGGAGGAGGGGAGGAGGAGGGGGAGGACGCAGAGGAGGAGGGGGGGAGGAGGTGAGGAGGAGGAGACACAGAGGGGGAGGGGGGGGAGGAAGAGGGGGAGGAGGAGGATGAAGAATAGGAGGAAGGGGAAGAGGAAGAGGAAGAGGATGAGGATCAGGGGGAGACTGAGTCAGAGGCAGCACCTCCTTCCCACCCTGCTAGACTGCAGTGCATCCCCTAGCAGCTTAACTCAGTCCATCGCAACGTATTCCCAGACCAACACGCTATGCTACAGGAGAGAGGGCCACAGAGCCACTGGCAGCGCGGTCAACGCGTTGTGCTAAGCTCCCTGCAGTGGAAGCAGAACAGCGCCCCCCAGTGGGGAGTCTAGGAACCACAGCTGCTGCTGGGTGGTAACCACGGAAACAATCACACCTTTAAGAGCCCTTGACGAATTGGACGTGAACCCGTTTGTGAAACAGGTGAACCTATGAGATAAATGTTTAGTGGTAAAACTCCACGTTACCTCTGCATGTAGAAACCCTGTTGTTATGGAAACCTGTTGAATCTTAACAACAGTACACCTCAATATTAAGCCCCTCCGAGTCCTACGGGATGACCTCCATGTTGTGGGAGGAGTCAGGACCACCAGGGTCTGAATGGGGGGGGAGGACCTCAATGTTGTGGGAGGAGTCAGGACCACCAGGGTCTGAAGGGGGGGGGGGGACAGAGGTACTGACCGTCTTTTGTGTTGAGGAACTTCCTCAGGTTCTCGTTCACCAGGGGGCTTTTGTTCTGCGGGGCACAGCGACAAACACCACGTTAGGAAAGACAGTCAAACGATGAGTTAACGAGCCGAGCCTCGTTAGTGTCTACCTCTACTTTAAGACCTTTAATGAGGAGTCAGAGGGTGATCGATCTGAGGGTCGTTAGTGTCTACCTCCACTTTCAGACCTTTAATGAGGAGTCAGAGTGATAACGAGTTGAGGGTCGTTAGTGTCTGCCTCCACTTTCAGACCTTTAATGAGGAGTCAGAGTGATAACGAGTTGAGGGTCGTTAGTGTCTGCCTCCACTTTCAGACCTTTAATGAGGAGTCAGAGTGATAACGAGCTGAGGGTCGTTAGTGTTTACCTCCACCTTATCCTGTTCATCCATGGCCAGAAACACAGCAGCACGCATCTCTGCCTGTGGAGCAGGAGAGTGGATTTAATGAAGGGAGCAATTACCTCATATTAAGCACATCATCAAAAAACTCATATTACATCATCAATATAACCTCATATTACATAATCAATTACCTCATATAAAGTGCATCATCCATAACCTCATATTAACATCATAAACAACCGGATATTACATCATCAATAACCTTATATTAAGTACATCATCAATAACCTCATATTACATAATCAATAGCCTCATATTACATCATCAATAACCTCATGTTAACATCATAAATAACCGCATATTACATCATCAATAACTTCATATTGCATCATCAATAACCTCATAATAACATCATCAATATCCGAATATTACATCATCAATAACTTCATATTACATCGACCAACAAGTCCACGGTCAATGTGATGTAGTTTAACAGGACAGAAGTCAGTATATTAGTGATATGTAGTTAGTTTAAGAGCACATAAATCAGTATGAGTGATATATCAGTAGTTTAATGGTAGCTATGTAGTTATAAGTCAGTTTAGGAGTGGTATGTATGTAGTTAGTTTAACAGTACATAAGTCAGTATATGAGTGATATATCAGTAGTTGACTGGTATTTCAGTAGTTTGTTGGTAGATATGTAGTAGTAAGTCAGTATATGGTGATATATGTGTAGATATGTAGTTATACGAGTGATTTATCTAGAGTTGAATGATAGATCTTTAGTTATAAGCCCCTATATGAGTGGTATATCAGTAGTTGACTGGTATATCATTAGTTTGTTGGTTTAGGGTAGCAGACCTTGAGTTTGTTCAGCACCCCGCTGTTCTCCAGGCTCTGGATCAGAAGGTCCCGCAGCTCCGTGTCTTCCTCGGTCGCCGACATCTTCTGTTCCGACCTTATGATGAATTATCTACAGTATATATATTAATAAACTATCGCTGTTATACATCCATGACGACGACAACCACAACAAACCGTCTACATCCGGGTTCTCTTCTTCGGCGGTTTGAGTTCAGCCATAGGGTGTTGATATCAGCGCCCCCTGGCGGCCCACGGCGTAGGCGCACTGCAACAGCATCACTTCCAGCAAGACTGAAAAAGTGCCGAAGTCAAAATATAGGTATACAAAGTTCATTCTTGTGTAGGCTATTTTATGTAAGTATTTATTTCGATTTTACTATTCATGGATATTATTTACACAAAATAATTAAAACAGATGCAATAAAGTCAAAAATTATGGCACATTTGTGAGTCCTATTCACAGCTTCACGTTTTAAAACATCAGACACACGTCAAGTCAAATGAGGAGAGGCAAGGCGACGGTCAGAATCTGTGTTCCAACACAAGATTTATTCAGAGGAAGAGATGCCAACAGCAGCATGATAAAAATTGTACAAACTTCACTATTCAAAGAAAAGTTCACAGAACCACGAATGGCTAAAAACATTCAGCAAAGTATGAACAAACGCATGCAATGTGGAAGCAAAGCAACGGTTTAAAATTCATCAAGATAGAAGAAAAAAAGAATTGTTGTATAAAAATTTTCATCAATGCACTACGTAAAAAGAAATAGAAATTGTAGCATTTCATTAAATCGATGACCTCACAAATGTTCAATAAAATGAATGACCTCACAAATATACATTTGAGTTTCTTTTGCATTCTAGCATGTCACATGAGATAGTCCATGGAAATAGTTTAGAGTTTACATTATATGTTATGTGTGTATCGACTGAGTGGCAGAGTTGTGCTTTAAATCCCATTTTAGTTTATAATCATCAAGAAGAACTGAAACAGAGCAGTGGTCTGCTGGTCGCCTGCTGGTCGCCATCGCCCCCTGCTGGTCCGGAGGCTGATGGCCGCGCCGACAGACCCAGCGTCCCCCCCCCCACCCCTCCCCAGACCCCCCAGCTCCCCCCCAGACCCCCCAGCAGTCTCCTCTCACAATACTTCACACATTTCAATAAAGTGCATGCATGACAGATGGCGCTCCCAACACATCACCACATCACCGCATCCAGCTCTGATACGCTTTCTGTTACAGTAAGGCCTTTCCAACCAGCTCTGATACGCTTTCTGTTACAGTAAGGCCTTTCAAGAGTCTCTGATACTCATTCTGTTACAGTAAGGCCTTTCCAACCAGCTCTGATACGCTTTCTGTTACAGTAAGGCCTTTCCAACCAGCTCTGATACGCTTTCTGTTACAGTAAGGCCTTTCAAGAGTCTCTGATACTCATTCTGTTACAGTAAGGCCTTTCAAGAGTCTCTGATACGCATTCTGTTACAGTAAGGCCTTTCAAGAGTCTCTGATACTCATTCTGTTACAGTAAGGCCTTTCAAGAGTCTCTGATACGCATTCTGTTACAGTAAGGCCTTTCAAGAGTCTCTGATACTCATTCTGTTACAGTAAGGCCTTTCAAGAGTCTCTGATACTCTTTCTGTTACAGTAAGGCCTTTCAAGAGTCTCTGATACGCATTCTGTTACAGTAAGGCCTTTCAAGAGTCTCTGATACTCATTCTGTTACAGTAAGGCCTTTCAAGAGTCTCTGATACGCATTCTGTTACAGTAAGGCCCTTCCAACCAGCTCTGATACGCATTCTGTTACAGTAAGGCCTTTCCAGAGGCCCTGATACGCATTCTGTAACAGTGCTCCTCTGTCATTGACTGAAGAGCCGCTCGCTTCCTCAAACCGAGAATCTTTAAGTGCCAATCGAAGTTGAGGAACTCTTAAGTCCTGACTCAGAGGTGATTCTGGCGAAAGCCGAGAGCAACGCACTGTCCTCGGACATGGCGCCCCTCCCCCCCGTTGAGGCCAGGATAGGGGCGCCATGACGGGTGGGGGTCTAAATCCTGGTAACCGCGCCCCCCCCAGCCTCCTCGCTGGACGCCGCTGCGTCCCAGCAGCCATGTTGTCAATGCAGAACACGTAGAATACTTTGTCACGCTAACGTTTGTCTCCCGCTCGAGATATGATCGAAAAGTAGGAGGCGGCCTCGGCCTGTCGGTCGGACGGCCGGCGGCCGGCGGACCCACGGAGACCCTGACCCTGTCTGCCCACGCTGAAGGAAACCCCTCAGCTTCACATCTATCTACACCTAAACACACGGAGCCGCCCCCGTGCAGACCCCCCCCCGGAGAGACGCAGAGGGCCACCTCCGCCTCAAATGATTGTATTAAAAGGTTTGTACAAAACGCAACACATCGAGATTCAGTAAAAACGTCTATCCGCTCGGCTAGGTTCAATCATAAGAAATTGCATAAACCCAAACTTCTTTTTTAAAGATTGCATTCCGTGTCTGAACGCCTCGCGGGGGTCCTGTGAATATTGCTGAGTCACCGGCAGGAGGTCGACTCCCCCTCGGGACAGATTGTCTCCTACGTTTGATCGCTCTCGGCCTCCACCGTCCGAGGCTGGGGGATGGGGGGGGGGGGGGACAATTTGAAGCACTATGCTCTACATTCTATGTTCTGCGTTCTACGTTTGAAACTAGCTGATGAGGAGGGATTCGCAGTCGTGTTCGAGACCTCGGCGCTGGAGAACGTGACGGCCCGTCGCCCTGGTTACACAGACGACGGTAATATTAGACGACTGAAGACGGATTGCAAACATCATAACAAAGTCAATAACGGACAGGTCTCGTCCAGGGGGGGGGTCCGAGCCACGACCCCCCCCCCCCAGCGTAAGGACGTGATTCAGCGCTTGACGTTAATAAATACACACACAGTACACTGACACTAGAAGTTGCCTCCAGGAGCGACTGGCACTGGACGCCACATCTCAGGAGATCATATGAAAATGTACAAAAACAGGAATCCTCCTCTCAACGTCGGCCAACGCGGAGGTTATTTTCAAAGCAAAGTAAAGACATGGAACGGGTGGACTGGAGGGAGGAACTCAGAACCCGAGGGGGGGGGGGGGGGGGGGGGGGGGGGACCACAGCAGCAAAACCTCCTTTCCCTGCTGCTTCTTTTTTGCGTGACAGCCTGACGGGGCTGGGTCCCCACCTCCACCCGGGGGAGCTACACCCTTCAGGTGCTACACCTGGATGCCCTGCACGGCCTGCTTGATGTTCTCCAGCAGGGCCTTGTTCTCCGGGCTCTGGTACTGGTCCTGGTGGCTGTACATGTCCGTCAGCGTGCTGACGTAGGAGTCGAAGTTCTGCTCGTTCATCGGCTCCTGGGTGGAGGGAGGAGGAGCAGAGCGTCCGTCAGGGGGGATGGGAGGAGGAGGGGAGGAGGGGAGGGGGAGCCACAGCAGGAGGGGGAGGTGGAGGAGGAGGTCTGGGGAGGATCGAGGGAAGCACTGGGGAGGAAGTGACATCAGCACGCTACGCTGTGACACCACCGGGGAGGAAGTGACATCAGCACGCTACGCTGTGACGCCACTGGGGAGGAAGTGACATCAAACACTGACTGGGGGGGTCGTTACCGTGTGACATCACTGGAGGGACTGCCTACCTCAACATGCAGTAGAGGGGTGTTTTGTGTTTAGGGGTTCAGATCAGAGTCACTACGGGGGAGGGGGGTGTAAGGGGGAGGAGGGGAGGAGGAGGAGGGGAGGAGGAGGAGGGGAAGAGGGGAGGAGGAGGAGGAGGAGGAGGAGGAGGAGGGGAGGAGGGGAGGAGGGGAGGGAAGAGGGGAGGAGGAGGAGGAGGAGGAGGAGGGGAGGAGGAGGAGGAGGAGGAGGAGGAGGAGGAGGAGGAGGGGAGGAGGAGGAGGAGGAGGAGGAGGAGGAGGAGGAGGAGGAGGAGGGGGGAGGAGGAGAGGAGGAGGAGGAGGAGGAGGAGGAGGAGGAGGGGGGGAGGAGGAGAGGAGGAGGAGGGGAAGAGGGGAGAAATGGTCTCTTACTCTGGGGCTGGTGTGTACACAGGAGTCTAGTTTAGGGGGGGTCTCTTTGGGAGGCAGTGGTCTCTAGAGAGGGTGTAGAGAGGATATTAGCCCAGAGACACAGGTCACCCCTGACCCCCACATCGGACAAAAACATTAGTGATGTGTGTTTTTGAATCAGCTGACACTCTCTCTCTCTCTCTCTCTCTCTCTCTCTCTCTCTCTCTCTCTCTCTCTCTCTCTCTTTCTGTCTCTCACTCTCTCTCTCTCTCTCTCTCTCTCTCTCTCTCTCTCTCTCTCTCTCTCTCTCTCTCTCTCTCTCTCTCTCTCACTCTCTCTCTCTCTCTCTCTCTCTCTCTCTCTCTCTCTCTGTCTCTCTCTCTCTCTCTCTCTCTCTCTCTCTCTCTCTCTCTCTCTCTCTCTCGCTCTCTCTGTCTCTCTCTCTCCTTATCCCTTTTTCGAAAACATCATCATCATCACAAGCAATTTATGTATAAATATATTTATATTTACACAGTGTATACTGTGTAGTTTTATTTGTACTGTAAGAGAGAGTATGAATATATGCAGTACATGAACATGTACTGGTTTAAGTACAGGAGAATACAGCAGAGTGCAGTCGTACAGATACAGGTGGAGACAGAGAATAACTCTGTCTGTCTGGGGTCTGACGGAGGCTAACCCCGCCCCTCTGGGAGGTGCAGTACCTTCAAACAAGCCAGACCGATCGCTGGAGCTATTTTTAGATTCCTCTGTCTCTCCGCCCCTCCTCTGCACCACCACCTACAGATACAGCTGCACCACCAGCTAACACCACCAGCTAACACCACCACCTACAGATACAGCTGCACCACCAGCTAACACCACCAGCTAACACCACCACCTACAGATACAGCTGCACCACCAGCTAACACCATCACCTACAGATACAGCTGCACCACCAGCTAACACCACCAGCTAACACCACCACCCACACATACAGCCGCCCCACCAGCTAACATCACCAGCTAACACCACCAGCTAACACCACCACCTACAGATACAGCTGCACCACCAGCTAACACCACCAGCTAACACCATCACCTACAGATACAGCTGCACCACAAGCTAACACCACCAGCTAACACCACCACCTACAGATACAGCCGCCCCACCAGCTAACACCACCAGCTAACACCACCAGCTAACACCACCACCTACAGATACAGCTGCACCACCAGCTAACACCATCACCTACAGATACAGCTGCACTACCAGCTAGCACCACCACCTACAGATACAGCTGCACCACCAGCTAACACCATCACCTACAGATACAGCTGCACCACCAGCTAACACCACCAGCTAACACCATCACCTACAGATACAGCTGCCCCACCAGCTAACACCACCAGCTAACACCATCACCTACAGATACAGCTGCACCACCAGCTAGCACCACCACCTACAGATACAGCTGCACCACCAGCTAGCACCACCACCTACAGATACAGCTGCACCACCAGCTAGCACCACCACCTACAGATACAGCTGCACCACCAGCTAACACCACCAGCTAACACCACCAGCAAACACCACCAGCTAACACCACCAGCTAACACCATCACCTACAGATACAGCTGCACCACCAGCTAGCACCCCCACCTACAGATACAGCTGCACCACCTGCTAACACCACCAGCTAACACCACCTACAGATACAGCTGCACCACCAGCTAACACCACCAGCTAACACCATCACCTACAGATACAGCCGCCCCACCAGCTAACACCACCAGCTAACACCACCTACAGATACAGCTGCACCACCAGCTAACACCACCAGCTAACACCATCACCTACAGATACAGCTAACACCACCAGCTAACACCACCAGCTAACACCACCTACAGATACAGCTAACACCACCAGCTAGCACCACCACCTACAGATACAGCTGCCCCAACAGCTAACACCACCAGCTAACACCACCAGCTAACACCACCAGCTAACACCACCAGCTAACACCACCAGCTAACATCATTCACTATTGGGTCATTTAGCAGCTCCATGGTCGTCATGACGCCTACAGGCGGACAACAGACATTTGGGATCGAACGCGGAACCTTCCGGCTGGGAACACGTGTCATACGACATCTGTGAGACGCGTGTGGTCCGAGAGGTCAGGGCTCAGGGTCAGGGGTCAGGGGTCAGAGTCGGGGGCCGTACCATGTGGGGCAGCTGGATGTTGGCCAGGCTGCTGATCAGTGATTGGCTGAGGCTGGCGAGCTCGTGGAGCAGCGAGTCGTTCTGCTGCTCGATGGCCTTGTTCTCCTCCTCCATGGAGCGCAGGCTGGTCTCCATGGAGACGATCTGACACACGCACGCACGCACGCACGCACGCACGCACACACGCACGCACGCACGCACGCACGCACGCACGCACGCACGCACGCACACACGCAAACAAACACACACACACACACACACACACACACACACACACACACACACACACACACAAACAATCAGAATACACACACGCACACAGACACAAACACACACAAACACACAATCAGAACATTCACACACGCACACAATTACACATACACACACACACGCAAACACACACAATCATACATACATACACACGCACACACACACACACACAATCAGAATACACACACACAGACACAATCAGAATACACAAACACACACACACACACACACACATCAAACACAATATGAAAACACACACACAATCAGAGTACACACACACAATCAGAACACACACACAAACACACACAATCAGAATACACACACACATTCAGAACATACACACACACACAATCAGAGCACACCCCCCCCCCCCCCCCCCTGGCAGGTACCTGTGTCCTCAGGTTGATCATGTCCGACTGCACCTGGCTGTTGGACTCACTCAGGTCTTTAATCTCCTCGTCCAGCTGCTTGATGTCCTCATCGTTCTCGATCCCTGGGGGGGGGGGGGGGGGGACAGACCGTACCGGTTACCATGGTGACGCAGGCGGGCAACACACTGGTCTCTCCGACGGGGGACCCCAATGCTAACGAATCCCAAGCTAACGCTAACGCAAGCGCTAGCTGAGCCGGTCCGGAATCAAGGACTCTGAATCAAGGACTCTGAATCAAGGACTCTGAATCAAGGACTCTGAATCAAGGACTCTGAATCAAGGACTCTGAATCAAGGACCCCGAATGAAGGATCCCGGATCAAGGACCCTGGATCAAGGACCCTGGATCAAGGACCCTGGATCAAGGACCCTGAGTCAGGGATCCTCACTCTGAGGTTTTCAGCTCCTTATCGTACTCCGACAGGTCTGACATCCCCCCCATCACTGAGAACTCACACCTACAGATTGGGGCCGGGCAATCTGGCAACCCTGATTGCAGTCAGGTTGTGATCCCAGACCACCACCTACTGGGGGTCCCCTCATTACAGCTGATACTAGTGCCTTGCTGTATCTGCAACCAGGGTTGCCAGATTGGGTGGGAAATCTGGCCCAATCTGGCAACCCTGCTCATGAGTCCTATCAGGTCCACTCAGTGCAGATGCACCCAGAACCCCGGGGGGGGGGGGGGGCGGGGGGACCGGGGGGGGGGCGTACCTCTGCTGGCTCTCTGTTTGATGGTCAGCATCTCCACGCCGGTCATCCTCGTCTTCTTCATGGCCAGCGAAGCCCGCGGACAACCGGAGAGACTTCAGAGCAGAGAGACACGCTCAGCACACACACAATGACACACACACTGACACACACAATGACACACACACTGACACACACAATGACACACACACTGACACACACACTGACACACACACTCTAACACACACTCTAACACACACTCTAACACACACACTGCAACACACACACTGACACACACACTGCAACACAGATACTGAAACACACCCACTGCAACACACACACACACACACACACACACACACACTGCAACACACACTGCAACACACAAACTGACACACACACTGACACACACACTGCAACACACACACTGACACACACACTGCAACACACACTGACACACACACTGCAACACACACACTCTAACACACACACTGCAACACACACACTCTAACACACACACTGCAACACAGACACTGCAACACACACACTCTAACACACACACTGCAACACACACACTGCAACACACACACTGACACACACACTGACACACACACTGCAACACACACACTCTAACACACACACTGCAACACACACACTGCAACACACACACTGCAACACACACACTGCAACACACACAAAAACACACACACACACACACACACACACACACTGCAACACACACACTGACACACACACTGCAACACACACACTGCAACACACACACTGACACACACACTACAACACACACACTCTAAGACACACACTGCAACACACACACTGCAACCAAACACACTGACACACACACTCTAACACACACACTGCAACACACACACTGCAACACACACACTGCAACACACACACACACACTGTAAACCATCACATGTTTTGTGGGTTACACTAGCATATGACGCCACCGCTGTGATGTCACCACTGTGACGTCACCACTCTGACGCCACCGCTGTGATGATGTCACCACTGTGACGTCAGCACTGCGACGTCGCAGCGGGGGTGTCACCGCTGCGACGTCAAGGCTGCGACGCCACCGCCTTCAGAGGCCCCGCCCACCTGCGGTGCGTCAGGAAGCTGCCGCTGACGTGCCCCGAGCCGTCGCAGCCCGGCGTGGGACACGACATGCCGTCCGTCTTCCCCGACTTCCAGGCGAACTGGGCGCCGTTAGCGTAGCCGTTAGCGTAGCCGTCCTTCTGCCGCTTGGCCGCCAGGGGGCAGCCCGACGCGCTGCGGTGGGACGCGTACTTCCCCGTCACATGACCCTGTCCGTCACAGCCCGGGACCGGGCACCTGGGGGGGAGCGGAGCGTCTGATTGGTCCAGAGCGGTCAACGTCAACAGGAAGTCCCCAACAGGGCCCGGTGGTCTTTAACATTGCAACGCTTAAAGGTGACATATTATACCACCAGGTGTGGTCTAAACGGCTTGTAACGGCTAATCACACTCACACCTGGTGGTATAATATGTCACCTTTGAACATTTTAAAACGGGATTCTGAAGCTCTCTGAACGGCCTTTGTGTTTGAAGGGTGCTGTATAAATAATCCTGTCTTACATAATGCAACTAACATTCATAATAACGCCGAATAAATAAAGCAGCATCATGACCTCACAAAAGAAGAGCCCTCCCCGTGTCCCTGGCAACCAGACCCATGTGGTCCTAAGAAATGCTCTTCAGAGGTTAAAACGATGCAAGTGTGTACAGCGTGTGATGAATGTCGTGTGATAGGCTGTGGGTTATGTTTGCTCGTACCTGATTGGTTCCTGGTCGTCTTTGTCTTCCTTGCTGTGGAGGATTTTGACGCCGCTCTTTTTGGCCCGGGGGCAACCGGACAGACTGGAGGAGACACATCTTGTACAGTTCACTACCATCACATCTACTGTCACTACTGTCACATCTACTGTCACTACCTTCACATCTACTGTCACTACTGTCACATCTACTGTCACTCCCATCACATCTACTGTCACTACTGTCACATCTACTGTCACTACTGTCACATCTACTGTCACTACCATCACATCTACTGTCACTACTGTCACATCTACTGTCACTACTGTCACATCTACTGTCACTACCATCACATCTACTGTCACTACTGTCACATCTACTGTCACTACCTTCACATCTACTGTCAATACTGTCACATCTACTGTCACTCCCATCACATCTACTGTCACTACCGTCACATCTACTGTCACTACTGTCACATCTACTGTCACATCTACTGTCACTACCGTCACATCTACTGTCACTACCATCACATCCATTGTCACTACTGTCACATCTACTGTCACTACCTTCACATCTACTGTCACATCTACTGTCACTACTGTCACATCTACTGTCACTACCATCACATCTACTGTCAATACTGTCACATCTACTGTCACTACTGTCACATCTACTGTCACTACCTTCACATCAACTGTCACTACTGTCACATCTACTGTCACTACCATCACATCTACTGTCACTACTGTCACATCTACTGTCACTACTGTCACATCTACTGTCACTACTGTGACATCTACTGTGACATCTGCTGTCGCTACTGTCACACCTACTGTCACTACTGTCACATCTACTGTCACTACTGTCACATCTACTGTCACTACTGTCACATCTACTGTCACTACTGTCACATCTACTGTCAATACTGTCACATCTACTGTCACATCTACTGTCACATCTACTATCACTACCATCACATCTACTGTCACTACTGTCACATCTACTGTCACTACCATCACATCTACTGTCACTACTGTCACATCTACTGTCACTACTGTCACATCTACTGTCACTACCATCACATCTACTGTCACTACTGTCACATCTGCTGTCGCTACTGTCACACCTACTGTCACTACTGTCACATCTACTGTCACTACTGTCACATCTACTGTCACTACTGTCACACCTACTGTCACTACTGTCACATCTACTGTCACTACTGTCACATCTACTGTCACTACTGTCACATCTACTGTCACTACTGTCGCATCTACTGTCAATACTGTCACATCTACTGTCAATACTGTCACATCTACTGTCACTACTGTCGCATCTACTGTCACTACCATCACATCTACTGTCACTACCATCACATCTACTGTCACTACTGTCACATCTACTGTCACTACCATCACATCTACTGTCACTACCATCACATCTACCATCACATCTACTATCACTAACATCACCTTTACTGTCACATCTACCAACGCATCAACTACCATCACGCACATGGGGTCCTGGCTGTGGGTGTGTGTGTGTGTGTGCGCGAGTGCGCATGCGTGCGTGTGTGTGGGTTTGTGTGTGTGTGTGTGTGGTGTGTTGTGACTACCTCCTATGGGATGCATAGTTCCCTGTTATGTGTCCTGATCCATCACAGCCTGGGGTGGGACACCTGGAGCAGAAAAATCACACGTTGAATCACATGTCAAATCACATGATGGATCACATGATGGATTACATGTTAAATCACATGATGGATCACATGATAACATGTTAATCTCATGTTAGTCCCATGTTAATCCCATGTTAATCCCCATGTTAATCCTGTGGTGGATCCCGGTGAGGTCACTGACTTGAGGTCCTGGGGGTTGGTGCTCATCAGTCCGCGGAGGTTCTTGTCGGCCAGCTGGCAGCTGGAGAGTCTGAGGAAAAACAGAACATCAGAACATCTCAGGAAGAACCAGAACACCAGAACAGCTCTAGGAGGAACCAGAATATCTCCAGGAGGAACCAGAACATCTTAGGAGGAACCAGAACATCTTAGGAGGAACCAGAACACCAGAACATCTCAGGAGGACAGGGCCAGACATGAGGTCAATGGATCACCAACTTAACTTAACTTAACTTATCAACCCCTTAGAGAGGAATGGCCACCAACAGGGGTGAAGGAGACACAGGGTGAAGGAGTGACAGGGTGAAGGAGTGGCAGGGTGTCCTACAGCAGGGGGTGGAGGAGTGTTCTTACGTGAGGAGCTCCTTCTTCACCTCCTTACAGGGGCTGTACTTGTGTTTGGAGCTGGACATGGAAACCTCAGAGTAGCGCTGCTCCTCCAGGAGGTCCTGGAAGGGGTCCAGCTCCTCGCTCTGCAGGAGGAGGAGGAGGAGGTGGGGGAGGAGGGGGAGGAGCAGGAGGAGAAGGAGGTGGGGGAGGAGAGGGAGGAGGAGGAGGAGAGGGAGGAGGAGGAGGGGGAGGAAAGGGAGGAGGGGGAGGAGGGGGAGGATGGGGAGGAGAGGGAGGAGGAGGAGGGGGAGGGGGAGGAGGGAGGAGGAGGAGGGGAGGAGAGGGAGGAGGAGGAGGAGGAGGAGGAGGAGGAGGAGGAGAACCACAGGGAAGTTACCACACGGCCCTGAAGTAGGTGTTGGATGCAGCAGAGAGGTTTGACGGATGGGTGGAGTTGTTGGCTGCAGTAGAGAGGTTTGGGTGGAGGTTTG
>NC_079432.1:1933195-1943195 GCF_026213295.1 Gadus chalcogrammus
GAGTGTGTGTGTGGTGTGTGTGCTTGGCCGTGTGTGTCTGCAGTACTGACGTCAATCTTGACGGTCCTCAGAAGGTGACTCTGAGTTATAGAGCCACAAGAGCATCCGGTCACCACAAACACAGCATACAAGGGCAGAAGTGTCCCCACACAAACACACACACCACCAGACACACACACACACGCACAAACACACACACAAACACACACAAGCAAATCTACACACTCACAAACGCACACGCAAACACACATACACACACACACGCACAAACACACACACAAACACACATGCACACATACATACACATACGGAGACACACACATGCACTCATTCACACACACACACACACACACACACACACACGCATACACACACATACCCGCACGCACACGCATGCAATAAAACACAAACCCGATAATATGGGCGCACACCTTCACAAACACACACTCTCTCTTCGCTAGCCCCCCGTGTGTCTGTTAGCCTGCCCTTCAGTCTCTGAACCCCCCCCCCCCCCTGGAGGGGCTGGGCTGCGATCTAACAGCGACCACTGGGGCTTCATTGATCCGAACACCACCCCATCCCTCAGAGAGGACTCAGGGAAAGGCCCTGAGAATATCTGTGTCCTGCCTCCTCTGTATGAGAACCTTTAGATTAGGTCTACTCCGAGCCCATTTCTGACCAATCAGGGCATCCATCTCGGCTCTAAATCACATGGGCAGGAAATGCAACATTCTCAGATCTCAAGTAAAGCAGCTTTAAGAAGCAGGTAAGGGTTAGACAGTACAGAGACAGGTCGTTAAGGAGCGGGTAGGGGTTAGACAGTACAGAGACAGGTCATTAAGGAGCAGGTAGGGGTTAGACAGTACAGAGACAGGTCGTTAAGGAGCGGGTAGGGGTTAGACAGTACAGAGACAGGTCATTAAGGAGCAGGTAGGGGTTAGACAGTACAGAGACAGGTCGTTAAGGAGCGGGTAGGGGTTAGACAGTACAGAGACAGGTCATTAAGGAGCGGGTAGGGGTTAGACAGTACAGAGACAGGTCGTTAAGGAGCAGGTAGGGGTTAGACAGTACAGAGACAGGTCATTAAGGAGTGGGTAGGGGTTAGACAGTACAGAGACAGGTCATTAAGGAGCAGGTAGGGGTTAGACAGTACAGTGACAGGTCATTAAGGAGCAGGTAGGGGTTAGACAGTACAGAGACAGGTCGTTAAGGAGCAGGTAGGGGTTAGACAGTACAGAGACAGGTCATTAAGAAGCAGGTAGGGGTTAGACAGTACAGAGACAGGTCATTCAGGAGCGGGTAGGGGTTAGACAGTACAGAGACAGGTCATTAAGGAGCAGGTAGGGGTTAGACAGTACAGAGGCTGGTCATTAAGGAGCAGGTAGGGGTTAGACAGTACAGAGTACAGGCGGTTACCGTCATAGGCCTTTGGCGAGGCATCGCGGCCGTGGTGCGACCGGGACGGCAGGCCCTGCCTCTTGCCGTAGACGGGGTGCTGGCCGTCGTAGGAGCCGTACTCGTAGCTGGTCTTGGAGTACTTCTCCAGCTCCTTGGCCAGGTTGGAGCGCGGCGTGCTGGTCGGCACGTTGTTCTTACAGCCGTACTGCGGGATCTCCAGCTGCTTCACGAAGCACATGGGCCTGGGGACCACAGACACACTATACTCTGGTACCCTGCTTTACTCTACTATACTATACTCTGATACTCTACTATACTCTGATACTATACTCTACTATACTATACTCTACTATACGATACTCTACTATACTCCACTATACTCCACTCTACTCTGATACTTTACTATGCTCCACTATACTCTGATACTCTACTATATTCTACTCTACTATAATCTGATACTCTACTATACTCTAGTATACTCCACTATACTCTGATACTCTACTATGCTCCACTGTACTCCACTATACTCTGATACTCTACTTTACTCTACTATACTCTGATACTCTACTATACTCTGATACTCTACTATACTATACTCTGATACTCTACTATGCTCTACTACACTCCACTATACTCTGATACTCTACTATACTCTACTCTAATATACTCCACTATACTCTACTATACTCCACTATACTCTACTATACTCTACTCTACTATACTATACTCTGATACTCTACTACACTCTACTATACCATACTCTACTTTATTCTGCCATATTCTGGTACTCTGCTTGCTCTACTATACTCGACTATACTCTGCTATACTCTAGTATACTCTGACATACTCTACAATACTGTTAGGACATACTTAAGAAACAATACTCTACCATACTAAGACAGTTTTCTATACTCTTCCAACCATACTCTGCCATACTCTGCCTACCTGTGTAATCCAAGGTGTTACACTCCATGTACTCTTCCCACCATACTATAATATACTCTACTGTACCCTACTATAACACATCATACAGTACTCTTCTACAATCAACTAAACTCCACTTTACTCTAGTGAGCAGTACCTCAGCACGCGGTCTGATGCCTGATTGGACTTTGAGCTGCTGTCACTCAAGTTGCTGCTCTTCTCGTGGACCTTGGCGATCTTCTCAGCAGCAGCGATTGGACACCCGGAAAGACTGGCGGACCAATCAGAAGACAGCACCGTTAAAATACACACACATGCACTCATTCACTCACACACACTCACACACACTCACACACACACACACACACACACACACACACACACACACACACACACACACACACACACACACACACACACACACACACACACACACACACACACACACACACACAATAGACATAGAAAAACAAGAGTATGAATTTAAAGAATAACATCAAAAAGAGAATATAGATTTAAATGGAGAAAAAATTAAATACTTATCTTTATACACAAACTCAACACTCCACCGGTGAACCAACAAACATTCATACATGAAAAAATAAACATGCATAATGCACATATACATACATTAATTTCAAATCAAATACACAAATGTATTTACAATGACAGCAATAAAAAATAAATATTCACACAGAATGACAGCATTAAAAAATAAATATTCACACAGAATAAATATAAATATTACAATGCAATAAAATAAAATCCCCAAAAAAAAGTTTAAAAAAAAAGATCACAACACACATGGTTAAAAAGCAAAGTTAAATGATGGTTTTAAAAGGTGAAACTGGTTTTATCATCATCTGGGTGTTGGAGGCGGGACCAGCATGTTGCTGCTGGATGATTGGAGGATTGGTTTGTCGCTCAGACTATCTCTCCTCTCCCACGGACTGACATGCAGTACAGGGTCGGTGTCTCGCTGTTTCCATGACAACCTGCTAGCTAATGTTTCCTCTGATGCTAACACAGTCTGTCTGTCTGACTGTCTGTCTGTCTACCTCTCTACCTGTCCGTCTATCTATCTGTCTGTCTGTCTGTCTGTCTGTCTGTCTGTCTGTCTGTCTGTCTGTCTGTCTGTCTGTCTGTCTGTCTGTCTGTCTGTCTGTCTGTCTGTCTGCCTGTCTGTCTCTCTGAAAGTCTGTCTGTCTGTCTCTGTGACTGCCTCTCAGCCAGTCTGTCTCCCTCTCCCTCCGTGCCCCTCAGCCTGTCTGTCTCTCTGGGGACTCACCTGCGGTGGGAGTTCCTGTTGCTATTGACGTGACCGCGTCCGGAGCAGCCGGGCGTAGGACACTTGAGCACATTCTCATACATGGCCAGGACTTAGGCAGCAGGGGGGGGGCGAGAGAGACAGCAGGGTTACGTGAGGGTTACTTCTGCCCCGCGACGGGGACCATGCAGCCATGCAGCGTAGCCATGACAACCATGACCGCGTCCCGGTGTTCCACACAGAGGATGAGGCAGGTTCTTATGGAGGTGGAGGAGAACCGTGTCGATGAGGGTGGAACCATGGGGTGACGGAGGAGGAGGAGGAGGAGGAGGAGGAGGAGGAAGAGCAGATGTACGTTTGACGCCGGCGTGGGACTGTGTTACAACCGTATTCATGAGCGGCATCAAAGATCAGAACCTCGTGCGTTCTGCCACATCCGGAGTGTGCAGAGGTCGGACTGATGTGCACAGAACTCAATACTAGCTCTTGGAATATTTCTGAATACAACGTGCTCATTGTATTCTGAAGTAGTCCACCGATCAGGCTCACACACAGAACATGGGGTTTGAAGACTCAGTATAGAGGCATTGAGCCCCGGTCCATGCGTTCTTCAACATTGAGTTCAGCGTGCTTAGCACAATGCTAACAGGGAGACCCCCTAGCCCAGGGCCTGAGCCCAGCAGAGGCCCCAGCAGATCAGCAGAGTCCAGAAGAAGTAGCATGTAGCTCAGCTAGCTTAATCTCCTACTACAGCAGTAGCATGTAGCTATGCTAGCATGGGTTTAGGAAACAAATAGCATGTAGCTATGCTAGCATGGGTTTAGTACAACAGTAGCATGGAGCTAAGCTAGCATGGGCTTAGTACAGCAGTAGCATGTAACTAAGCTAGCATGGGCTTATTATAACAGTAGGATGTAGCTAAGCTAGAATGAGCTTGCTACAACAGTAGCATGTAGCTAAGCTAGAATGGGCTTGCTACAACAGTAGCATGTAGCAAAGCTAGCATGGGCCTGCTACAACAGTAACAGGTTAGCACTATCTCTCACACAACAACCTGTCCCAATTACAATTAGGGCATTTAGCAGACCCTTTTATCCAAAGCGACTTACATCGGTTAACACACACATTGACACACCGACGGCAGAGTCAACCATGCAAGGCGACAGCCAGCTCGTCAGGAACAGTTAGGGTTAAGTGTCTTGCTCAGGGACACATCAACACTCTGATTGAACTAGCAACCTATCGGTTACAAGACAACTGCTCTACCTCCTGAGCTAAGCCGACCCAGGTCCATTCATCAAACGTCCGCATCTGACCGTATTTCTTTACTGAGCAGTGTATTCCACTGAGACTCAGCTACTGAAACATGGATGCTAGTGACACATCATTCCGGGGTTGGCCTGCTAGCCCACAGCCAAGAGACAAAGATGCACACTGAGCACAACCCCAGCCAACCCCAACCCCACACTGGAACCACTTCAACCAGTGAGGCAGCCCACCAGTGGACTGGACCAGCTGAGCAGACTAGTCTGTCCACGGTACATCTGGGGGGGACTCCCACTTTTGAATAGACTTTGTGATGGGTAAGCTGCCCCACCCCTGCTGGTAAAATAGCTACCCTTTAGACATCAGGGGATAGTATTCCAACATTTCCTCTGGTGAACGTGATGCTGGAGAGCTGCTTACTTGTTTGAAGGGACAGTGGGTGTGGACTCCATGTTTGGTGGATTGATGGGTTTACAGGGACAGGTCTTTAGAAATCCAGGCTGAATAGGTTGACGTATTCACTGGTCACTAGGTCCCTGTAAACCCATGCTGAGCGGATGGTTGTGTGTACAGGGACATGTGGTCATTGTGAACCCAGGCTCAGTGGATTTATTCACGGGGACACCAGGTCCCTGTAAACTCATTCTGAGCGGATGGATGTGTGCACAGGGACACAAGGTCCCTGTAAACCAAGGCTGATTGGACGAGTGGTGGGCTCTTACTCGCAGGCGGGACCCGGTCCCTGTTAACCCAGGCTGATAGGTGGACCCGGTCCCTGTAAACCAAGGCTGATAGGGGGACTAGGTCCCTGTAAACCCAGGCTAATAGGGGGACCAGGTCCCTGTAAACCCAGGCTGATAGGGGGACCAGGTCCCTGTAAACCCAGGCTGATAGGGGGACCAGGTCCCTGTAAACCCAGGCTGATAGGGGGGCCAGGTCCCTGTAAACCCAGGCTGATAGGGGGACCAGGTCCCTGTAAACCCAGGCTGATAAGTGGGCCAGGTCCCTGTAAACCCAGGATGATAGGGGGACCAGGTCCCCCCTGTAAACCCAGGCTGATAGGAGGACCAGGTCCCTGTACACCCAGGCTGATAGGGGGACCAGGTCCCTGTAAACCCAGGCTGATAGGGGGACCAGGTCCCTGTACACCCAGGCTGATAGGGGGACCAGGTCCCTGTAAACCCAGGCTGATAGGGGGACCAGGTCCCTGTAAACCCAGGCTGATAGGGGGGCCAGGTCCCTGTAAACCCAGGCTGATAGGGGGACCAGGTCCCTGTAAACCCAGGCTGATCGGGGGACCAAGTCCGAGCGGCGGCTCCTTACTCTCAGGCGGGACCCGGTCTTTGTGGGGACATCCAGACAGGCTGCGATGGTGGGGGTAGAGGCCGGTCACGTGACCCGTCCCGTCGCAGCCCGGGGTCGGACACTTGCTCTCCTTCTTCTCTGACCTAGAGGAGTCTAGGGTGTGTGTGTGTGTGTGTGAGGGGGGGGGGGGGGGATCACATGATACTCTCAACACACTCTATGGACCACGCTTGGGTTACAGTGGTAGTGTTGTAACACTGACTCCTACAGGCACACCATAGTGAACATACATACAGCATGGTCTCTCCCTGTTGTCCCACTACAATATAGCCATATAGCCGATATGAAAACCTCATAGTGTTTATATCACAACAGTCATGCCAGGAGAGAGGTTCTAGCAGAGAGGGTCTATGTTACAGAACAGCGAACTGCTCTATAACATTAGTACAACAGTAGCATGTAGCTAAGCTAGCATGGGCTTAGGACAACAATAGCATGTAGCTAAGCTACCATGACCTTGCTACAACAGAAGCATGTAGCTAAATTAGTACGGGCTTAGTACAGCAGTAGAATGTTGCTAAGCTAGAATGGTCTTAGTAACAGTAGCATGTAACTAAGCTAGCATGGGCTTAGTATAACAATAGCATGTAGCTAAGCTAGCAGGATTTTAGTACAAAAGTAGGATGTAGCTAAGCTAGAATGAGCTTGCTACAACAGTAGCATGTAGCTAAGCTAGTCTGGGCTTGCTACAACAGTAGCATGTAGCTAAGCTAGCAGGGTCTTAGTACAACAGTAGCATGTAGCTAAGCTAGTCTGGGCTTGCTACAACAGTAGCATGTAGCTAAGCTAGCAGGGTCTTAGTACAACAGTAGCATGTAGCTAAGGTAGTCTGGGCTTGCTACAACAGTAGCATGTAGCTAAGCTAGCAGGGTCTTAGTACAACAGTAGCATGTAGCTAAGCTAGTCTGGGCTTGCTAGAACAGTAGCATGTAGCTAAGCTAGCAGGGTCTTAGTACAACAGTAGCATGTAGCTAAGCATAACGATCCGGCCACACCTTTGTAGTAGCTCCTCTTCAAGCCGTCGCCGTGGTGATGCATCTTGGAGCGCCTCTCCTCCAGGCCGTGGCCGTGCCGGGGGCTGTGGTTGCCGTGGCGAGGGTGGTGGTGGTCGCGGCCGCCGCGGCCCCCGTGCTCCGGCAGCGTGCGGTCCCTCATCACCTTGGCGCGCTCCGACTCCATGGCGATGGCCTTCTCCAGCAGCGACAGGTTCCCCTTGGTCATGTCGAAGGCCTCGTCCGAGCGCTCCGAGGCCACGGAGGTGGTGTCCTCGTCCCCGTCCTGGGACCCGCTGCCGGGGTACCCCCCCCCGCGGGACACCGGGCTCAGCGGCTCCCCCGCCGGCTCCTCCATCCTCATCAGGCCCACCATGTCGGAGTAGCTCCTCTCCCGGCTGGACTCCTCTTGGTGGCAGCTCTCATACCTGAGGAGGAGGAAGGGGAGGGGAGGAGGAGAGAGGGAGGAGGGGAGAGGGGAGAGGAGAGGGAGGAGGGGAGAGGGGAGAGGAGAGGGAGGAGGGGAGGGGGAGGAGGAGAGAGGGGAGGAGGGGAGAGGAGGGAGAGGGAGGAGGAGAGAGGGGAGGAGGGGAGAGGGAGGAGGGGAGAGGGAGGAGGAGAGAGGGGAGGAGGGGAGAGGGGAGAGGGAGGAGGGGAGAGGGAGGAGGGGAGAGGGAGGAGGAGAGAGGGGAGGAGGGGAGAGGGGGAGAGGGAGGAGGAGAGATGGAGGAGGGGAGGGGGAGGAGGAGAGAGGGGAGGGGAGGGGGCGGAGGAGGGGAGGGGGGAGGAGGGGAGGGGGAGGAGGGGAGGGGGAGGAGGGGAGAGGGGAGGGGAGGAGGAGAGAGGGGAGGAGGAGAGAGGGGAGGAGGGGAGGGGGAGGAGGGGAGAGGGAGGAGGGGAGAGGGAGGAGGAGAGATGGAGGAGGGGAGGGGGAGGAGGAGAGAGGGGAGGGGAGGGGGAGGAGGGGAGGGGGAGGAGGGGAGAGGGAGGAGGAGAGAGGGGAGGAGAGAGGAGAGGATGGGAGGAGGAGAGGTGTAGGAGAAGTAGACGGAAGAGCAGGTGAGTAAACGTCAGGCTGCCTCTGCCAGGCTCATCTCCTCTGCCCCCCTTGTCGTCCTGGTAACCCGAACCCCTCTGAGCTCAGCCCCAGCCCCCCCGCGCCTCCTCCTACCTGGACAGGTGGTGGCTGGGGGTCATGGGGTGGTGGTGGTGGTGGTGGTGGTGGTGGTGCTGCCGGTCTCGGGGGGGGCTCTCGCTCAGCTTGCGGGCCAGGTCAAAGCACTGGGTCCTCAGACACTCCAGGCTGCTGATGGACACCTCCTCGCCGCCCTCCGCTCCTCGCCCTGCCCGGCCCGTCCTCCGGTGGCTCCTGCTGTGCTCCTGGCCGCGCTCCACGCCCGCCGACGCAGCCGCACTGCCTTCTGGGTAGCCGTCCTCGGGCGGCAGGGCGCCGTGGCCCTGAGCCAGGAGCTTCAGGGAGTCCACCGTCTCCCGGACGACGTCGCTGTCCAGGTCCACACCCAGGGCGCTCTTCCTCTCCCCGGCCTCGCTGCCCTCCTCCTCCTCGTCCTCCTCGTCCTCCTCCTCCTCTTCCCCCCCGCTGTTGGAGGAGCTGGTGTTGCCCTCCGACTCGGTGGTGGCGTGGTAGACGGCGTCCTCCGCGATCTTCCCCAGGTTCAGCAGAGACTTGGCCACCAGCTGGTCGTAGTCCTCGTAGTCCTCTCCGCCGACGGCCGGGGGCCCCAGCAGGTCCTGGCTCCTCTGACCGAGGAGGTCCTGGTCCTTCAGACCCAAGAGCAGCTTCGACGTCCCGGGCTTGAAACAGGTCTGCGCTGCGATGGGAAAACAGAGAGACATCAGTCAGACGGAGGAGGAGACGGAGGGCAGGAGGGAGGAGGAGGAAGAGGAGGAGAGGAGGGAGAGGGGAGGGAGGGGAGGAGAGGGGAGGAGAGGAGGAGGAATAGGAGGAGAGGAGGGAGGGGAGGGAGGGGAGGGAGGGGGAGGAGGGAGAGGGGAGGGAGGGGAGGGGAGGAGAGGGGAGGGGAGGAGAGGGGAGGAGAGGGAGGAGAGGAGGAGAGAGGAGGAGGGAGGGGAGGAGAGGAGAGGAGGGGAGGGGAGGAGAGGAGGAGAGGAGGAGGGAGAGGAGGAGGCAGGGGAGGAGAGGAGGAGAGAGGAGGAGAGGAGAGAGAGAGGAGGAGGGAGAGGAGGAGGCAGGGGAGGAGAGGGGAGAGAGAGGAGGAGAGGAGAGGAAAAGAAGGGGACGGGGGAGGAGACATCTGAGAACCCCTCTGTATCTGCCCTTCAAGTAGAACTAAATATAAACTCCAGACTCACCTCGAGAAGGACTGCGATCCTCTTCATCTCTTTCATCTTCCTCCTCATCTGCTTCCTCATCATCTCCGTCATCATCATCCTCATCTTCATCATCTCCATCCTCCTCCTCCTCCGCTCTCGGTCGATCCACAGCCTCGTCCTCTCTCTCCAAATCCTCCTCCTCCTCTTCCTCCTCTCTCTCCAACTCCTCTTCCTCCTCGCCTGGCACCTCCTCCTCAGAGAACCCCTCCTCCTCCTCCTCCTCCTCCTCCTCCTCCATCTCTCCATCTTCCCTCTCCCCTCTCTCCTCCTCCTCCTCCTCCTCCTCCTCCTCCCCCCCCCGGCCGGGTCTGTCGGGGCCCCCCAGGCCCGTGGCCTGGTACCCCGGGTAGGGGCCCCTCTCCCCGGGGGAGGCGGAGGAGAGGAGGGACCTCCTCTTGGAGGGGGGCTCCAGAGGCTGCTTCACCAGAGCCTT
>NC_079432.1:1948195-1950695 GCF_026213295.1 Gadus chalcogrammus
GGAGGTTGGATGATGTGGAGGTTGGATGAGGTGGAGGTTGGATGAGGTGGAGGTGGGATGAGGTGGAGGTTGGATGAGGTGGAGGTTGGATGAGGTGGAGGTTGGATGAGGTGGCGGTTGGATGAGGTGGAGGTTGGATGAGGTGGCGGTTGGATGAGGTGGAGGTTGGATGAGGTGGAGGTTGGATGAGGTGGCGGTTGGATGAGGTGGAGGTGGGATGAGGTGGAGGTGGGATGAGGTGGAGGTTGGATGAGGTGGAGGTTGGATGAGGTGGAGGTTGGATGAGGTGGCGGTTGGATGAGGTGGAGGTTGGATGAGGTGGAGGTTGGATGATGTGGAGGTTGGATCAAGCCATCTGCTCCAGACGTTCTCCCTGACTGATCCTCAGTCGCTGCATTGATGCGGTGACATTTTCTGTGCGGAAATTGCTTTTTTTTTCTTAGCATGTTCCCCGCTTGTTAGTGAGTATTCAACTGGTCATAACATGAGACGTGGTGCCATGGGTAACCATAGCAACCAATAAACCAAGGCTAGAGCGGCTTTGTGAATCATCGATTCATCCACACGCCTTTGTGGTAAAAACTAAAAACGGTTTCAGGTTGTTTGTTGGCCTGCCTAGAAGGGGTTGGATGAGTTGGAGGTTGGACGAGGTGAAGGTTGGACGAGGTGAAGGTTGGATGAGGTGAAGGTTGGACGAGGTGAAGGTTGGACGAGGTGAAGGTTGGACGAGGTGAAGGTTGGACGAGGTGTCGGCTGGGTGTTGTAGAGGTTGGTTGAGGAGGGTGAGGCGGTACGCAGTTGAGATCAGTTTGTTCTCATTTGAACTCCAGAGAAACCAAAGATCCAAGAAAGAGCGAGAGAGAGAGAAGGGGAGGGAGACACAGAGAGAGCATGCCTGCATGTGTGTGTCTGTGTGTGTGTGTGTGTGTGTGTGTGTGTGTGTGTGTGTGTGTGTGTGTGTGTGTGTGTGTGTGTGTGTGTGTGTGTGTAGTATATAAATAAGAGTTCTCCCTCCACTATGACTCATTCAGCATTCCAGAATAGTCCCTGATTCCCCTGAGACACACTGTCTACTACACACACAGTATGTGTGTGTGTGTGTGTGTGTGTGTGTGTGTGTGTGTGTGTGTGTGTGTGTGTGTGTGTGTGTGTGTGTGTGTGTGTGTGTGTGTGTGTGTGTGTGTGTGTGTGTGTCTGTGTGTGTGTGTGTGTGTGAGTGTGTTAATCATAATGAAATATTCAGATTGAATCACATTTCAAATCTCAGACACTCAAACTGAGCAAGGTGTCGAGACAGAATGATGGAGAGGATAGAGGAGAGACAGAATGATGGAGGGATGATGGAGGAGACACAGAATGATGGAGGAGACACAGAATGATGGAGGGATGATGGAGAAGACACAGAATGATGGGGGGGGGGGGGGGGTGATGGAGGAGAGACAGAATGATGGAGGGATGATGGAGGAGAGACAGAATGATGGAGGGGTGATGGAGGAGAGACAGAATGATGGAGGGATGATGGAGGAGACACAGAATGATGGAGGGATGATGGAGGAGAGACAGAATGATGGAGGGATGATGGAGGAGAGACAGAATGATGGAGGGGTGATGGAGGAGAGACAGAATGATGGAGGGATGATGGAGGAGACACAGAATGATGGAGGGATGATGGAGGAGAGACAGAATGATGGAGGGATGATGGAGGAGAGACAGAATGATGGAGGGATGATGGAGGAGAGACAGAATGATGGAGAGGGTAGAGGAGAGGCAGAATGATGGAGGGATGACGGAGGTGGGACGAGGAAGCAGCGGTCCAACAGGTGTGAAGGTATTCCCGGCCCAGCCTATCAGGGACCTTTTTTGTTGCATTAAGAAGAACTCCTGTAAAAGGGGCGTGAAAACCATATTGTTCTTTCAATAACAGACACTGGTCAAGCCTGGACAGAGTCTCTCTCTATCTCTCCCTCTCTGACACACACACACACACACACACACACACACACACACACACACACACACACACACACACTGTGCCTCAACAAGCCTAACTATTATGTCTCCAGCTAGCTCAGCCACCCTGTCCCAAGCCAACTCAGCCACCCTGTCCCGGGCCAGCTCACCAACAATGTCTCAGAATAACAATCTACATGTCTCTAGCTGGACTGTCATGTCTCCAGCCACCTGAGCCATGATGTCTCCGGCTAATGCGGCTGGAGTCCTGCTGGCTGATGAGAGGAGGGTATCTGAGGACAGCAGACAGCGTCAGTCTGGTAAACACTCTCAGGTCCAGAGCAGACATATCGACCAGCCTTCAGCCAACAGTCAGAGCTGCTAGCTTGCTACTAGCATCTGTACCACTGTACTCTGCTATCAGCGTCTGCAACACTGGTGTCCACTGCTAGCCTCAGCTGCTAGTCTCTGTAGCAGCCTCAGCTGCTAGCTTCAGCTGCCAGCCTCAGCTGCTAGCCTTAGCTGCCAGCCTCAGCTGCTAGTCTCTGTA